>NC_081406.1:414263438-414518438 GCF_030272615.1 Cryptomeria japonica | reverse complement strand
AATTATTCACATTTTTGTTGTTTATTTTTTTTAAGTCCTCTTGGCCTTATAGGGAGGCGTTATAGTACCAATATGCCAGATTATGCTAAAATCTATGGCATTACTTGTGATGGCAAATAGGTACCCTCTTACATGTGGTGTGATAGAGATATTGAATGAATTAAATCTATTTTTTAATAGATGAAAAAGGATATTTTGATATTACAAATATCAAAATATAAGGGACCTACAAAAATGCCATCATTATTAGATGTGCTAGAATGTAGTTATGGGTTTTAAAAGTCCACATTTTTAATCTCCATAACAATTGTAAAAGTTCCTTGTGTCTAACTATGAATAAAAACAATAGGGTTTCTAGTAAAACTTGTGAGTTAACCTCTTCAAATTGTGGTGTGGAGACTATGGGTGGCCCAAGGAAATGCTCTGAGCCAGTTAACTATGATGGCCTTCAAGAAAATGTTGATCTTTGAGACTTGTTTGTGAGATTTAGGTTTACGTCTTTCTTCCAAGTCATGTAAGGATACATCGATGCTATGAATTCTAAATTTTTTAAATTGAGGACAAAAAGAAAGGTTACCATTGATATCTCATGTTTCATGGTGACCTCCTAGTTGATTGTGGATGTGATCAGTTTAGAGAATGACGACCTACAAATTATGAAGAGAAACACTAGTATAATTCAAACTTTCATTGACAAATTTCTAGAAGAAGGTCAAAAGGGCTATAAAAGACTTAACTTACCTCCTCCTTATACCCTAGTTTTCCTACATATCATGAGGTTACTCTTGAAGGACACCACATGACAATCCATGGGTATCATTTTCCTTTCATTTACCATGTTAGGTTAAAATTCTAGTTTATTTGTCCACCTCACTGCAACAGAGTATTTAAAAGGGTGATACTCCTCCTTTGCACCAAGGATTGATCATGGTCATGTATAATTATATCCTATCTTTTGATCACAATGTAAATCCCTTGTAAATATTCAAGAAAATCCCTCACCTCCTCCAATTATTATTAGGATTCGACCCATTGCTAGCAAACCTTATTTCCCCAGTAAAAGGTGTTAGCTCAAGGAATAAAAAATCCAACAAAAGTCTTACCCCTTCTCCTATCCCCAAGAGCATTTAACTCCTCAAGTTGACCCCTAAAAAAATAAAACCCTCTTCTACGCCCTCGAGGACTTAAAAAATTTAGGAAAATAAAATAAAATAAAATAAATAATATGGAATTCACTATAACCCTTATTCAAGATATTGAGGAGGATAAAACGACTAGTAAGTTGAATAATCAGGATGAGGTTGGTGTTGTTTTCTCTGGTGTCCATAGGTATACTTTCCTTGAAAAGGTGGTTACCAAAGATAATAATCTTGACCTTGAGTGAAAAAGGTGGTGCGAGAGGAAGAAGAGGATGTTATGTCCTTTGATGATGGTTTTATCTTGGAATATCATGAAGATAGTGAGGAATCTAATTTTAATAAGGACAAGGAGCAAGAGAATGAGGAAGAGGTCCTTTAAGGGGAGGATAATGCTAATAAAGATAGTATTGGATTAGAGGGTGTTGGAGGTTTGAATGGTATTAACAAAACCCCTAAGAATATCTAGGAAAAATTTGACAAGATAGATGAAATTAAAGTGCATATAGCAATCTTTCATATGAGAATGAATATTGTGTAAACAAAAATGGAAGAGATTTGCAAAAATAAAAAGATAAAAGAAATGGAGAGTGTTATCAATCCCTTGATTGCCATTGCAAATAATATCATAAATAAATCTATCATGGGCACCTCATTGGAACAATCCAAGATAAATAAATAACTCGAGAGGAGTTGTAAAAGTAGCAAAGACAAGAGCATGAGAAAGAACAAAGGCATTGTAGCCTCAGAAAGTTGGAAAGAGGCCTCAAAAGAAATAGGAAATTATCTCTCCCTATAAATGTTATTTATTTTTTTGTTTCTTATGCTACTCATAGACTATGTTAGTTTTTTGGTTGGCCCGTGTGTCATGATTAGAACTGTTATGATTACTATAGGTTATATGTTATGCTATATCTATTAGTTACTTAGTCTCTACTATTGTTTTGAAGTCAGGTCTTGTGGGATTATCTTGTTTGGTTGGTCCTTAGTTTCTTGTTGTTTCTAATCTTTTGATTCTTTAGTCTATTGTTCTATACTTGGTATCAAGGCACTTTCCCTGCTAATCTAATAAGAAATGAATGGATTGATTTAAGGATGAATAAAGGTAAAATTATATTTTTTAGGGAATGCAAATTAATGGATGAGATTAAACCTTTGATCATTAGTCTTACCCAAGATTGGAGTTGATGAGGAGAGGTAGCAAGCTTAAGTGAGTCACAAATTATTTTAATTTTTAATAAAAAAATGACTATTAGTAAACTAGACGCGATGAGCTAGAAGTTAACTATTTGCATGAGATAGTTAACTATGTATGAAATAGAGAAGGATTTGTATGGAATAATTGACCAATTGCATGAGGGAGTGGACTGATTACATGGGTGAATGGACTAAATAGATTGACTAGTTAATTAATTTAGATTTTTTTTCTTGGTAATAGTTGTTAATTTTATTAAGAAACCGGGTTTTGGCTTGACCCGAACCAGGTGGGGCTACAACTAGGGAGCCACCTCCCCACAAACACAACAAACCCATTAACAGGTCATTGTGAACAATGTTGATTAACCTCCTCCATCTCATGAGAGTTAAGGATCAGCCTAATACTACCATCCTTGGCTCTCTTATCCCTCTTCCTTTTAACCTCAAACCACCCTTCTTCTCTTGCATTTTCCAATAATTCCATATTGGAAGCACCCAAAACTACCTTCCCCCCTTCCTTTGGGCTTTGTGTGCCAACATGGTTTGCACCAGTAACCCCTATGGCACACCCCATTTTTTAGCCAGATTTAGCCTAAACTCTTGCATTTGCTCACTTCCTACTTGATCCACATAGTTGACCACATTAATGTTGTCTTTCACCCCATCCCCTGAACCTCATGTTTTTCCATGCTTTGATGTACCATAATCACCCTTACTCTCTGACATCTTACCCTTTCCAACACTATGCTCACCACTCACATCGTGGGGAGCATTATGAAGCCCCTCCACCTTCTCTACCGTATAATGCTAGGGGGTCACCTCTTTCCACCAAGAAAAAAATTTCTCCACTATATGTTGGTCACAAGAAGCAACCATGTGCTTAGTTCTAAAACATCTTCTACATCTAAATGCAACCCCTCCAAAGTCTACAGGTTGCACCCAATTACCTTTCGAAGATTTAAAAAAAAATTCTGATGGGAGGTCTTTAGATACATCCATCTCCACAAGAATTCGAGAAAATGTAGTGTGCAACAAATTGAAATAACCTTCATCAGCCATCAAAAAGGTTCCTAAAGAATTCCCTATAGCCTCAAAACAAGAGAAAAACCAAAATTGCATGGGAAGATTTGGAAGCCTAACCCAAAGAGGAATCCGATCAAAGGATTCTAGCAAAGGGTTAAAAGTTGGATGTCATGGTTTTAGCATCAATGGGTTGTTGTCTTCCCAACGCCATTGACTATCACCAAGAATTTTGTTCCTGTCAGTCTCATTTTCAAAAACAACAACAAAGAACCCCCAAGCATGCAGACAAATTTACACAAAACCTATCAAAAAAGGTTCCCGGTGAACAAAGATCCACTTATGAAGATCACCAAGGCTCGACCACATACATATAAATTCCCCAATAAGCCCTAACCCTGAGAAAACCCTCTCATTATGATCCACCTCCTCTGCAAGATTGACAATAATTGGCCCCGCTATTGAAGACACATCCAATGTAGAGGAAAAAACCAAAATACCCACGTGTTGAGGCTACAAACCCTTTTGTGGCAAAGGTGATCTCCCCTTACAACCCATCTCAGTACCATTCTTGTACCCCCTGAAATGATCAACATCTGCCTCAAAACCAAGAGGGAGACAAAATCCCTTGCCTTACCCCACCGCATAGAATCTCCTATCCTCACTCTTGCCAAAGTCAAAGTGTTCAAAGCCAACCCCAACATTGTGGGAATGCTTAGGAAAGTACGAAAAGCCCTTACAGGGTGCATCTCACCTCACCACAACTACTCAACTCCCGTGCCCATTGTGAGGGAAGCAACGAGCAAGGGGCTTCCATCCTGTCGAAACCCTAGTGACAATAGCAATAGATGACAACTTCATCTTTAAAAGGGTTTGTGGTAATCCTAGTAATTAATTTAGATTAATTAGTTAAGTAAATAAGATAGAATTTAAATATTTAATTATTTATTAAATAAATAATTGATGCAAATTAGGCATTTATTAAACTTATTAATGGATAATAGGTGGATAAATGAGTTGATTTAATTAATTTATTTAATGGATAATGTTAGGTCACTTTAATTGTATGATAGGAACTAATTAACTAAATGAATGTGAAGGAAAATTAAAGATAATAAATTATAATATGGAAATGATAAATATGATTAATGAATAAAATGATATAATTGTGATAGATAAAAGATTATTTCAATGTCTACACTATTAAATAAATTTGTCTAGTAGATTTTGGAAGATGATTTTGAAAGCGCCACAAAAGGTAGCTTTGAAAGTGCTTTAGAAGAAGGCTCATGAAATATTATAGAGTGGGGCTTCTAAAAAATTTGAACTGATTTATAGGAAATATTTTGGCGATAAGGCATTCTTTTAATTGTTTATCTCTCATTATCAAACAAATATCCTTCTCATTTTCTATGATTTCTACAATGGTTGGAGAGGAAGGCTTGGGTAACATTTTTTCAATTTGAGTTAAATTATCCCATAATTAATGCAAACCTTTCTCTTATTTTTTTGATTTACCATAGGTTGGGTAGGGAGTTGTGGTTGAGTAATTATTTCAACTTGAGGTTGGTTTGGCATACTTGGAAGTAGAGGATTTTGAGTTTAATATTAGTTTATTATCCTTATTTACATTGGCAGAACTAGTTGAATTGGGGATTTTATCAAGGTGTAGAATTTTGTAGAACTCGCTATTGCTAAGGCTGGTTAGACCATTCGAAGTTATCCCAAGGAGGGTTAATCATTTATTGGGGTCCCTAAGCGTAAGGGCCACATTGTTGTGGTATTTATTTTTTGGGCAGGGTGCAAGCTAAGGGTTTTTATTCTAATTTATTTGTGGATGCCATAGGGGTTGGTACACAAGTAAGAATTTTTTTATTAAAATCTGATCCATAGTCTGATTTATCCTTCATTAAATGAGTATTATTTTTATAATTTTAAATAGCTTGAAGAAATTCACAATGGTTTATAGGATGGTTTTCTCACAAATTTGGCAAACATATCTTATCAAGAAGGAAATCTCCTAAAAGATTCTTAATATGACACATTGGATAGTATTGGTAGTAGTTTTATGTTTTATTCTTATCCTAGATTCTATCCAATGTGATATTTAACAAAACCATTTTTTTTTTTTAATTTATTATTCTTCAATTAGTTGTCATATTTCATTATTTCCATTTAATAACTTGGATTTCTAGATTCCTCCTTTTGACTTAGTTCAAAGATGTTAGGGATTTTTAATTTGGTATCATCTCCTTTTACCATAAGGTTAAGGGCATGTATATACTCTTCCTCTAACTCCCCTAAGAATATGGTCTTAGCAAGATCAAAGCTCAAGACAATTCCACAGTGCCTCAAAATAAAGAGCCTGGATTGGTCCAAATAATCTTCTCTACTCTTACCCCTTCTACTTTAGGTGGAATCTCTTATTATCCTTGACCTACTAATTATTTTGGCATTTATCCATAAATGAAATCTCCATTCTTCCCACATGTTGATAGATCCCAAAGATAACACCATGAACCAAATATATTAATGTGGGTAGAAATAGATTAAGCTTTTGATTGCCTATTTTATTTTAATCATAGGTTTGGTAGAGTACTTTAAACTCAAAGGGGATTAAGTTAGAGTTTTTAAAGGTCTTTTTACTAATAGTAGGTCCAATGGAAGGTAAAACATGTAGTAAGGTAGGAAACTAAACGAAATGGAAGTAACACTTGGAGAAAAATTGAAAGCACAGATGGATATTAATGTATTTTATTAGGAATAGAGTCTAATATAAAGGAGAAATATCCTACCTACCTCTATAAATAACTTTCCACAAATTGGTCATAAAAATGGGTGTTAAAAATTGGTAATAAAAATTGATACTAAAAATGGGTACTAAAAGAGTCATAAAAATGGGTATAAGGATAGGTCAAAAAAAGGTACTAAAAATGGGTCATAAAAATGGGTTCTAAAAATGGGTCATTAAAAAAAGGTCGTTAAAATGGGTACTAAAAATAGGTCATAAAGTTGGGTCATTAAAATGGGCCATAAAACTGGGTACTTACAATGGATACTAAAAATGGGTCAAAAAAATAAGTAATAAAATGTGTCATTAAAATTAGTACTATAAATGGGTCATAATAATGGGTACTAATAATTGGTACTAAAACTGGGTGTCAAATTTGGGTCATAAAAATGGGTACTAAAAATGGGTCATAAAAATGGGTACTAAAGGTGGTACTAAAAATCGGTATTATAAATGGGTCATAAAAAGGGGTATTCAAAATGGGTTATCCAAATGGGAGTTAAAATTAGGTCACAAAAATAGGTACTCAAAATGATTGATAAAAATGGGTCATAAAATAGGTACTAAAAATGGGTTATAAAATGGATACCCCAAATGGGTATTAAAAATAGGTCATAAATTGGGTCATCGAAATAGGTCATTTAAATGGGTACCAAAAATAGGTCATAAAAATGAATACTAAAAAAGAGTACTAAAAATGGATCATAGAATTTGATACTAAAAATGGGTCTTAAAAGGGGTACTAAAAATGAGTGCTAAAATGGGTCATAGAAATGGATACTAAAAATGGGTCTTAAAATAAGTACTAAAAATATATACTAAGAATGAGCATTTAAAATGGGTCATAGAAATGTGATGTAGGAGCACCGGAGTGTTCAAACCAGTTGGAGCAGTTAGCGTTGGAATTGCTTGGAGATCATTGCATTTCTTCATGTTTGAGAGTTTAGCGTTGTGGATTTGGATTTATCACCTTGAGTTTGTTGTCTTTATCATATTCAAGATTCATGGCATTTGGATTTGATTCTGGTGAGATATCGATTTCAGTATTGGTCCAATATTGGTGTGTTCTTACCGGTTGGTCTTGCAATGTGTGGAGCGGAGATGAATTGGGTTGTGGGTGATTTCCGTAACTAGTGGATCATTGAGCGATATTGTTTTGGGCCTTCACCGATGTTTTCGGAGGTCTGCATGAATTTTTATGCATTTGAAGATGTTCTTGGTGATTTGGGCCGACACATTATCATTTACATGTTTCATTGTGAACCAGTTGGTCTTTGGCCGACTTGATCGAGTTGTTATTGCTTACGGATGGTATAAAGGGAAGTTTTGAGAATCATTTTAGGGGATGCGGGTCTGAGGAAGAAGAGATCGAGCAAAGATGTAGTTTCCTAAGAGATTCTGGTTCGTGGAGACTGAAGTCTGAATGGACTGAGGTCTGGATCAGTGCAAATTAGTGCAGACTATTACCAGAGGCCTATTTGTCGAGCAGAAGATCTGCGGATCTTAGATTTGTGTTATAAGGATTGTTTTGTAATCCCGGGCTGTGGTCCAACATGTGTAGCCACTGAAGGCATATGTAATTCATTAAATGGTTGTAATGATTGATTATTTGGTTACCGGTTATATCATGTGTTACTTCTATGGGTTAGGGTTGCTCTTTATCTATTTACTGGTTAGATCTTGTGTTGTGTTATTGGTTGCCGATATCTTGCATGGTGTTTTATGTTTGTTACCTTGTTTTCAAACTTAATAGAAATTTTTTAAAAATCTTGTGCAAAAAATCCAATTCTTGAATTAATTTGACCGATGTGCATCTCAGGCACTTTCAGGTTGTCTTTGTAGGTACTCTCCTGAGTCAAAGGTCAAATTTTCTATTTGATGCACACTCAATCAAAGAGAAGAGATATTCAAATTCATGATTAAAAATATGCATCTCAAATTAGGAAATTCAAATTATAATGTATGTGCACCTCACAAAAGAAGACTCTTTAGTTCTATCAAGTGAAATACTCTATATAGTGGGTATACCTTTATATAGGGATTTTACGATAAAACAAAAATTAAAGAAAAAGAGATGTGCATCACACTTCAAATATATTTCAAAGGCAAATATTGAGTCATAATCCAAATTATGTAAGTTGCTCTGATTGATAGAGGGCCAACAAAGAAAAATGACAAATGTAGTGGACTCAAATTGATATAAGCATTATTTTTCTCAAGAATCACAAGTTGCCAATGCCAGATGATATCCTTGTCACCCTTCTCGTTGTGTTATGAAAACAGGCAAAGAGACCAATCAGCTTATTATAACTACCCATTAACTCATTAGCAAGTTGTAGCACTTTCAAAAGACACTAATTGACTGAAGATGTGAAGGATAAATGAAGTAATATTTGCAATTTTTCCAACTTCATAAAGTATAAAAAAACACCGATGCACTCTCACAGTTAGTTATTCTAACTCATTTATCGACAATTGGATCGAGTTTCCAAAGAGCCGATACATTCTTAAGAGAAAAGGCAATTATTATTTCATTGGTGATTTGGAAAAGTTGTTCAAGTTTATGAAAGCACATATGCATTCTTCAAGGAAGAGTTAGTTATCATAACTGATTCTTATATTGCTTTGAAACTACATGCATTCGCTAAAACAAACTGGTAACCATCAAGAAAATGTAAAGTGATGGGTGCGAAGCCGAGCTCTACAATCTTTGTCTCCATTTTCTTTATCAGTACAAAAATGGGGGATTCAAAATAGCTATGGACATGCATAAAAAAAATAGCATGGTTTTTCATTGTAATCAATAGTGTAAAAGTGACCTATGTTACTTATTGTAAGCACAAGTTAAAATTTGAACTTCGCTCTTGTAAAAGTTAGGTAAATCCTAACTTGCCTTCAAAAGGGTAGTTATTTTAAGTAGTCACTTGGGTAGTTTTATTAAGTGGTTACCCCAGTTGGTTATTCTAAGCATTGGCTTAGGTAGTTGTCCTAAGTGGATTCGCCAGGTAGTTATCCAAAGTAGCTACCTAAGGTGGTTATTCAAAGTGGTTATGAGTTGGTTATCAAGTTAGTTATTCTCTCAAGCTTATAAATACAAGGTTCTGGCATTGTAAAAGGGGGAGGACTTTGACAAAAGGGAAGATGCTGGAGAACTTTTGGTTTTTACATTTTTACATGCAATGCTTTTGAATTTCTATATTTTCAAGAGAAAAATGAAGAATGCATTGAGTTCGTATGTCTTAAATGTATTCATAATTTATTATTACTAATTTCTCCTATGTTAAATTAGTAATCCATTTTGTGTATTGGTGCAATCCATTGGTTTTCATTTCCAAAATGTATGCATTTTGATGAAACCAATCATTTCCTGGTATCCTGAAATGTGTGTTAGTACAATTTATTTCTTCGTATGTTGAGGTTTGTTGTCTTTCTTTCATCAACATTTCATATGAAAAATATATCTCATGCTTAAAGCCCCTTTTGTAATTGTTATTCATTGTGAATCTCAAATGGTATTCGTATGTCTGTCATTAGAGTTTTTGTTATTCACCTTTCTTTGGTTTAATTTTGTCTCCTTTTTGTAATTTCACATAAAAAGCACATAAAAATCCTAAAAACCCCCATCATACGAGGGAGCTGCCCCTCTCAAATGCAGAGGAAGATTGTGGCTTCACCACAATCTCTCCAACTATTGGAATGGTTGTCACTTCTCTTTGAGCGAACATGGTCAATTTTAAAGAAGAATTCATAGTGAGAAATATTTACCGATAGTGTTATAGGCTGCAAGGTAGGGATGTCCTTCATTGGATCTCCCTACCTTGTGTTAGGTCCCGGGAAGGACAACTGAGAGGGGGGGATGAATCCGTTGTGAACCAATTGTCAATAAACTGTAAACCAAATGCAAATTATTCCAACTTAAACTTAAATGTCATTAAACCAAACTTAAGTGTTGGTAAAATGGATTAACAGATATAGCAGTACCGGTTTAACTTAATGCATGAAACATAAACAAAAATAATATCCACAACACATAACACATATATTTTGACATGGAAACCCGGTAAGGTAAAAACCACGGTGGGAAACCTTACCCACAATCAAATGATACTACTGCAGATAGTATGTGTATACAAATGGGGTCTGCACATGCATAAAGGCCAACTACTTAGAGCTCATTGCTCAATCACAAAATAGGAGCCACACTGACTACACAATTGGATGGTTAAATCCAATGATAATGTATTGCTCAAAATAGCATCTCCAATGCTGTATTCCGTATTGGTTAAGCTCTGAATATGAGTGTCAAAACACCTTCATAACCTTCCTTCAACCTTCAAATAATGTATTCATGATTCGCACAAGGATCTCCTTATTTTTTCGTTCTTCAAAATTTGAATACACTCATACCATATCCATATCCCCCGATCTTCAATAAGATCTTACAATCAGTTATACAAAACCTAAGACCAAATGAATAGGTCAGCTCACTAAAGATATTACATTTAAATAAATTATAAATAAGTCTTGATGAGATACAATATGTCGGCTCAATACATTTACCACAATATCCAATCAATAAACAATCTCCATAACGTGTCGTGCTGATCTGAAATAGATAACATATACCGGTCCATAACCTAGACCTATCTGTCGGTAAAGGCAAATTTGTCAACTTGATTAGACCAATAAGCAAAACACCAAAACCAAACTTCCAATCCATGTCTTCGACATAACAAAATGATCTCCAAGTTATCATCATTACCAGTGAACCATATAACCTGCTGGTGAGCAAATACCAATGACTATGCATAAGCCACTAACCATATCGGTGAACATAATGTAAACCTCCAAGAAGACAAGTGTTGACATCAATGACAAAACCAATGCAACACATGACAAAGTCATCCATAATACCAACAATCTCCCCCTTTGGCATTGATGGCTACACTACATGGAAAAACATCTAAGTGTCAAAAACGGAATGCCAAAACTAGTAAACCAATCAATCTCCCAAAGATAGATCGATACAAATTTTGTTACAAAACCAAAACCAAAGATACATATATCCAAAGAGTATATCTCTCCCTCAATGAATAGTCTCTCCCTTAAGGAATAATGTTTTTCTGTAGATATCTCTCCCCCTTTGACATCAAATGCCAAAGAAGTTAAGAGTTCAAAACTTAACATTCAACCAGCTACTCCCCCTGAGAAGTAGCTCTCCTCCATCAAAGCCAAAAAAAGATTTTTCTGTTTAGTTCCTATCGGTTTGATGCCAATCTTCAACATCTAAGTCTCTGCTGGTGGGGAAATTACCCCAAGTTGTTCTTTGAGATATTCAAATGTTTCCTTAGGCAAAGGCTTTGTAAAGATATCTGCAATTTTCTCTTTAGTATTCACATAAACCAATTTCACTTCATTTGCTTCAACATTCTCTTTCAAAAAATTATACTTAATAGAAACATGCTTTGTCTTAGAGTGAAATACCAGATTCTTTGATATATCAATTGCTTCCGAATTATCACAATAAATGATTATTGGTTCTTTGCATTTAACCTTTATATCCTTCAACATTTTCTTGATCCATAATACCGAAGTACAATTAGTTGTTGTTGCAACATATTTTGATTCGGTTGTTGATAATGATGCACAAGTTTGTTTCTTGATGATCCATGAAATCAATCTGCTACCAAGAAAGAATGCACTGCCAGTGGTACTCTTTCTATCATCTACATCTCCTGCCCAATTTGCATCGGTGTATGCACATAAATCAAAATTTTCATCTTTAGGATACCATAAACCAATATTTGTTGTGCCTTGTAGGTACCAGAAAATCCTTTTAACTGTTGATTCATGATTCTCTTTAGGATTGATTTGAAATATAGATACAATACATACTGCATTCATTATATCAGGTTTTGTTTGTGTCAAATATAGTAAACCTCCAATCATAGATTTGTACCTTGTCAGATTAATAGGAGTTGAATCATCCTTCAATGTCAATTTATCAGTTGTAGTCATAGGAGTACTTACCGGTTTGGAATTTTCCATACCAAATTTCTTCAAAAGTTCTTTCAAGTACTTTGTTTGACATATGAATATACCTTTATCTATTTGTGAAATCCGCAAACCTAGAATTTTTTTTTATCTCTCCAATCATAGAAATTTCAAATTCTTTTTACATTTGATTAGCAAAGTCTTTACATAATCCATCTTCTCCTCCAAAAATGATATCATCTACAAAGACTTCAATAGCCAAAATATCATCATTGGTAACTTTTTAATACAAATTACTGTCAACATTACCTTTTGTGTAACCAAGCTTCAAAAGATATTTATCCAATCTAGCATACCAAGCTCTGGGAGCTTGCTTTCTTCCATATAAAGCTTTCCTTAACCTGCAAACCATATCCTTATTATCTATCAAAGAAAATCCATCAAGTTGTTCAATGTAAACTTCCTCTTCAAGATCTCCATTCAAAATGCACATTTTACATCCATCTGATAAACTTTATAGTTCTTATGAGTAGCAAATGCAAGAAATAGTCTAACTGCCTCAATTCTGGCTACCAGTGCAAAGGTTTCATTATAATCAATTCCTTCTTTTGATGAATAACCTTTACAAACTAATCTTGCTTTGTTTCTGATTACTTCTCCATCTTCATTAAGTTTATTCCTATATACCCATATAGTTCCAATTACATTTTTGTCTTTAGGCCGAGGAACCAATGTCTAAGTGTTGTTATTTTCAATTTGTTCTAATTCATCTTCCATTGCTTTTATCCAATGTTCATCCTTACATGCTTCAATAACAGATGTTGGTTCAACTTGAGAAATTAAACATACCTCTTCATTTGCTAGTCTTCCTCTAGTCATAACACCTTGATTCTTATTTCCAATTATCTGATTCTTTAAATGATTCAATCTTACATACCTGGGTTTGTTTTGATTAACATTCATAGGTTGTTGTTCTTTAGTTGCTGTTGAGTTTTCTGATGATGACGGTGTGATTGGGTCTTCATTTTGTACCAGTGCAATCTATGTCAGTTCATTTATTGCTGGATTCTGCTTGTCCGTTCCCCTGAGGGTGACAGGGTGAAGAGTATGACATGAGTATATCGTGACTAGTACAAAAGCCTAAAAATTCTTCTGATCTGAAACACATGGCATTATCCATCACCAATTTTGCGGGTGTCCCAAATCTAGTTACAATATTATCCATCAGGAAATCAATGACAATTTTACTAGTAGCTCTTCTTGTAGGGATGGCTTCTATCCATTTGGTGAAATAATCAGTGGCCACTATGATCCATTCATGACCTCTCCCTGACTTCTCAACAATTTCTCCAATAAAATCAATACCCCACTAAACAAAAGGAGCTTCTACAGAGACTAGATTTAGGGGTAAGGCTCCTTCATACTTGAGTTTGGATGAGAATCTTTGACATGGATCACATCTCCGAACATATGCATGGGTATCTTTAAATAAGGTGGGCCAATAATACCCAGCCCGTATTATCTTACCAGCAGTAGTCTTAGCAGAATAGTGGCCTCCACATACTCCATCATGCATTTTAGTCAACACTATTTAGCTTGAAACTCATCCAAACACATTAGTAACTCTCCATCTCTATTTCTCCAGAAAAGATCACCCTGAATGAGCACATATCTTTGGGACTTGAGTTTCAGAGTTCTTTTTTGATTGTATGTCATTTCTTCTGGGAGTATATCACCTCTCAAAACTTAGATTATCCCTGTGTACCAGGGTTGCCTTTCAATACTAGTGACCAAAACATCTCTAACCTCAACATTGTGTACTTCTACATTCATGAGATTTGACTCAGTCATGAGCTTAGCCAAACCTAAACCTCTCACCAATTTGGTGATCTTTATCTCCAAGTTGAACTCCTGAATTCTATTAATCCATCTGCATCTTTTCCCAGTAACCTCAGACTGAGACAAAATATCTTTAACTGCAGCATGTGGGACATAGGCAATGATGTTTGCATTCACTAAATATGGCCTAAAAGCCTTAATAGCTTTGACTAGGGCATAAGCTTGTTTCTCCATGGTTTCATATTTTAGTTCTGCTGCGTGCAAAGATTTACTGTAGAAGGCTATGGGATGTTCATATCCTTCGTTGTCCTTTTGTAGTAATACTGCAGCCACTGTATGATATGAAGCAAAAGAAAACAAAGAAAAAGGCTTACTATAATCAGGGGATTTTAACACTGGTGCCTCCTGGATTGCCTTCTTAATCTTAGCAAAAGCTTTTGAAGCTTCTTGATCCTAATGAAACTTTGTGTCTTTCTTAAGCAATTTGACAATAGGCTTCACTATCTCTGCAAAGTTTGTAATGAATCTCCTGACAAAATTTACTTTACCTAAAAAGGATTGGATACCTTTCACATTTTTAGGTTCAGACACCCTATTGATTGCTTCAATTCTCTCAGGGTCTATTCTTACCCCCTCCTTAGAAACTATGTGTCCCAATAACTTTCCTTCAGTGACCCCAAAATGACATTTCTTGGGATTTAGTGACACACCGAACTCCAAGGCTTTATTGAACACCTTCTCTAGATGCCCACAATGATCATCAGCTTTCTTAGAGAAACAAGTTAAATCATCTTGATAAACCACCATGATGATGTTTATGAATTCTTTGAAAGCTACATCCATAGCTCTCTGAAATGTAGCTCCTGCATTTTTTAATCCAAATGGCATTCTCACATATACATAGGTTCCCCATGGAGTAGTGAAAGCTGTTTTAAACTGTTCAGACTCCTTTACCAATACTTGATTATGTCCTAAGAAACCATCCATCATGGATAAAAGATCACATCCTATCACTCTTTGTAACATGGCTTCCATATTTGGGGATGAGTAATTATCTTTTAAGGAAGCAACATTTAAATTCCTAAAATCTACACACAATCTGATGTCTCCATTCTTCTTCCTCACTGGGACCAAATTGGACACCCATGAAGAATGCCTTATTGGTTTGATAATCCCCCCTTCTCTCAATTTGGTCAACTCTTGTTGCATTTTAGTTTCTAACAAGGGATTGATAGGCCTCTGTTTCTGCCTGAAAGGCTTAGCATCTAGAAGTAAAGGAACTTCATGCTGAAAAAGATCTTGTCTATACGCCTTTAGGTCTTCATAAGACCAAGCAAAGACATGCTTATACCTTTTCAATAAATTAATAAGGTTAGTCCTAACATGAGGGGGTAATTTCTTTCCAATATATTACAACTTAGGGGATGATTATGTCCCCAGGTTTACCTCCTCTAACTCTTCCAACTTGGTGGTAGATTGTTGATGTAAATGACTATCATTATAACTAAACATGCTCTCCAGCTCTACCAGCCCTTTAGGTATTTCATTTGTTTCCAATTGGACAACATCATTTCCAAACATTGTCTCTCTATTGTCTACCACTTCCACCAATTCATTACAATCAATCTTTTGTCCATCATAATCATCAACACATTGGATAAACCTGAGAATGTCGTCATCATCAGCAAAAACTTGCCAATTGTACACATTATCAGGAATAGCAGGCCTAGATTTTATTTCCACAGTGGAAATACCGGTTAGCATTGCATCATCATTTTTCTAAGCAACATTAGCTAGGAAATCTGCCATAATATTTTTTGCTCGCTCTATCCAATTAATAGAAAATGCATCAAAATGCTCTATAACATCCCAAACAGCATGCTTATATTGCTTCAATCTATCATTCTTGGATGCATATTTAGATCTTACCTAAGAGACAACTAATTCTGAATCCCCCATTACTTTCAACAGTTGGATTCCATGCCTTTTTGCAACCTCAAGTCCTAGTAATAGGGCTTCATATTCTGCAGTATTATTTATGCACTGGATTGCCAATAAAAATGAGTATTTAAAGGTTATACCTGACGGGGACACAAAAAGAACCCCTACTCCAGATCCTTCTTTGGAGCAAGCTCCATAAAAATACATCTGCCACAACCCATACTGTTGTGCTTGTAGCTCGACTACAATTGGGTCAGTATTCTTCAATTGAGGTGAAATTGGTTGAAGTCTGAAATTATCTAAATCTACATCAATCATACAATTAAGCATACTAGGGTCTACATTTTCAATTACCCTAGGAGCTTGTGGCTCTCTGTATAATTTGACCTGATTACCACCAATAGGAATATTAGCATAAGATAAGTCCAGTTGGACATTTCCCCCTACTGCTGCTGCCCACTGCCTGGAAAGTAACATACCATAGTGGGGTTTAGTGTTAGTAACAATAACATCCATTTTGTAAGTAGCTTCAGGAAATGCTGCTATTTTTACTTCTACATCTTTCATTGTGCCTATCAAAGGTACTTCCCTATTATCCATGGCATAGCATTTCCCATACACAATGGTTACTGATAACCCTAATTCTTTCATAACACCATAGGGCATTACATTGGCAGTAGCCCCTGAATCTATCATGCAGTTTTTAATCAACCTGTTATTGACTAACAAAGTAACATAGAAGGGATCTACCTGAGAAGGCTCCTGAGTGATAGTGGTTCCAACATAAACCTCTGGGGTTTGGAACTCTTGATCCTTTCCAACTTTAGCTAAACCAGTGGGTAATATTGTGTCACTATCAGATATACTAGAGAATAAAGACAAAGTTGCATCCTTATGTTCTTTAATCTTTAGCAATTCTACTAATGGAACAGTGACTTTCATTTGAGTTAAGGCTTGGGCCATATCAAATGTAGGATTATTGCATTTTTCAGTATTAGCCCTAACTTTTTCTGTTTTGAATTGACTTGCCCTTTTCACTGTCTCTGCTCCTTGTACATCACCAGCATTTTTATCATCTATGCCTTTAAGTACATCTTTAACTTGTTCCTCTTTTTCTTGACTAACCTTAGGAAAAGTAGTAACACTGCTTGATGCCCCCCTTTTTGTGACTTCTTTTACAAACATAGAACCTGGCTCACCTTGATCAGTGTCTCTCTTGGTGCTTCTCAGATTATAGTTATGTTTTGCTTTGGCAATTGTAGCCTTACTGAGATTTTTAACTTCTTCCTCACTAGGCCTTCTAAGATGAACCTCTTCATCTTCAATTGTTACCACATTCAATGTGGGATGCCAACCTAAGGCTAACTGTCCTTGCACTAACTTTTCATTATCCAGCACATCACTGTATTCACTTTGCACAGATTCCTCATCACTTTCTATGGTGGTTTCAAACATATTAATGTCAGGCTCTGCTTCTGGTCTCATAGATTCTTCCAGAGCTTGAGCCACTGCACACTGATGAGGGGAATGTGGTCCATCACAAGCAATACACCAAGGAGTATTTTCTATATTGTGAATAGTTTTCCCTTTCAAGGGATCCGGTGTGTCTTGACTTTGGGTAATTTTGGGCTTCTCCATTTAGGTTTTACCATCCTTCCAATTGGTATTATAGGGCATATCATGTAATCTAGGGGGTCTATCTTGCTAGTTATAATGAGGTTTATCATTTTTGTTTACCTTAGCAGTCAGATCTTTCATAGTAGTAACCAATTTCTCTATTTTATCATCCTCTTTAGTAACTTTATTAGGTTGTTGTTTGGTTTCTTGCCATAACCTACCATCTGTCCTTCTTCCTAATTTTCCAGATGCTTTTCTGTTACTCTCTACATTTATGGAAATTCTAAAAGCATCTCTCAAATTATGGGGGTTTTTATCTCTTAAGATATAGGCCATCTTGGAATCAAATGCATTGTAATATGTATTAAGACACATGTTGTCATCTAGCCTGATCACCTGATACAATCTGTTCATAGCTTTCTAGAATCTGGCATTGAAATCAGTGACCATTTCATTTTTAGATTTTCTAATGTTGTTGAACTCATTTAGCATGAAACTCACATTAGTCTTGTCACCATACTGCTCTTGAAAGCAATTTTTAAAATCTTCCCATGAACCTATGCTATTTATTGGAAGACCTCTGTACCAATCTCTTGCATCATCAACCAGGGATTGAACAAATAGTTTCATAATAACATCTTCATCTGCTATCTCATAATCATTTATTAAATCCCTGAAAGATTTCAGATGTTCCTCAGCACTAATTGCATTGTTCCCAGCAAATTTATGGAGTCTATCTCATAGCTCAGTGGGAACATGATCTGGATATCTTAGAATCCCATTAAAGAACAGTTGTCTATATTGTTCCAGATTGATGGGCCTTCTTTGAAAAGGGGTAATAGAACTATTATTTCCCATGGTCATTCTAGCTTTTGGGATTGGAGATTGAGGTGCCAGGGTGTACTGTTTATTCACAGGTAGTTGGCTTACTGAGGCAATATTGGCCTGTACTGCAGGTTGAGCATTAACCTAAGGAAATGAAATGTGTTGGGGATTAGGCTTGCTAAGATCTTTTGATGGGAATGTAATAGGGGGAGCCTTTAAGTAGTTAATCTTTCTTTTTACTTCTTGATTCGCTGCTTCTAACTCAGCCTTTTCCAATTCCATTTGGAGATCTTCCTTTTTCTTCCTCATCCTTTCCATCTCTCTCTCATGTGCTAGAATCCTATGAGAGATCTCTTCTGCAGTTTTAGACTCTATTCCATCATCTACCCATTTCTATTTTCCTTTATCTAAATTGGCTTTAGGAGGCTGGGAGTCATTTAATACTTCCCTAATTGGCTGGGCTACTGACTTACAAGCTTGTCTAGTTTTAGGGATTAGGATTTTCCTAATCATAGGGCCTTCCTCATCACTTTTTTCTTTTTCCTTAGCAAGCATTTCAAGATCAGCTATCTGTCTAAGAAGCCTATCTCTTTCCATTAATTTGGCTTTAACTTCCTTCTCCTTATTTGCCTCCTTTTGGGCTCTTAAGGAGATTAAATGATGGACTCTTTTATTTAAATCTTCAATCTCTTGAGACACTTTATCCTCATTAGGGAAGTTTTCTTTAGAGTCTGATGCATTAACTTGATCTATGTCAATCAGACTAATGTTCCCATCAATTGTCCTAGGAACAGAGTGCCTAATTACATTAGAACTGGTTCTATCTTTTGTAGAAACACTAGCATGAGATAGATCTTGATTTAAAATAGGTGCATCATCAATATTTCCAAACAATCCTGAATGAAAATCTAAGATATCATGCTCTGAATCTCTGGAAGATGAATTAGACTTTGCATAAACAGGTCGGTCAAGCATCTTACCAGTAGTATTGTTTTTCTGCACCCAAGCAGCATTTGATGGCTCATGCAACACGGATCTCTTCTAGCCTCTCTGTGACTGTTCTGGCAGACCTTCTTGCAAAGTTTCACGAGGATGTTTCTTCATGAATGATCTTGTGTTTTTTGCTCCTTGCATCTTGCTTGTCTTCCTTTAAGAAAGATTTGTATCTCACAAGGACTGGTTCAAAGATAACAGAGTCGCCACCCACAAAACTATGGGAAAAAATGAAAACAAGCAGTCTTATCCGCAAACACACAACAATTTTCTTTACAGGCCTCAACACAGACCTATGCTTATATCTATATTGTAACTCTCCCCAGCAGAGTCACCACTTTTGTTGTCTTCAAAATCTGATTCCCTTTAACATCCTTAAAATAATATGGTTTAAAGCTTGGTGCAGAAGAGACATCAAAGATAAGGAAATTCTCAAGACAACATATGACAAGGTTTGATTAGACCTTCTACACTTTGGGCTTACTCAGATCCCAGGTGGGTATACCTTTGTGAATTAAATTCACGCTTTCAAACATAAACCCACAGCAAACCAGTCCAAAAACCAATGGATCTATTCACCTTGAAATCAACTGAAAACAAAGAATGGAAATTGTACTTAAGTTCAGAATTTTGATCAACAAAGCATGCAATAAACAACTTCGATTAATACCAGTGCCTTATCCAAGGTCACAGAGTCATCTAAACTCAAATAAAACTCTTCAAACAAGACATCTTTATGCTTCCCGTCAGCTTGGCTTCTATTAATTCTTGTATATGCCTGACACCTACAAGAATTCAAGCATTCCAAACTAAGCTATAGTCATCAAAATTCAGAGTTCCTCCCAAAGAATTTACTGGTATGAGTGATCCCCGCCTCTTTAATTTCCCTCCTAAAGAGAAAAGCTAACGAACACTTATACTAAAATTGCTTTGCAATTCCATTCAAACAGAACAACCTTGGATTATTCAGAATGAAAACAGTAAACAAATTTGTGAACAAACTTGAAGACAACACAGAGCTTTACTCAAAACCGATGGTCTGTATATTGATATTTAGTTCAAAAATATTACAAGAAATTTTGATTATCCATTAGACTTAGAAAAGCTCAGATAAATTTCTGCAGCGTTTTCTTACAATTTTTGCGATCTCTCATCCTCTAGTCCTGGTATCCATTTATAACAACATGGATGCACAAAGCTTTAGACTTCTCGAGGAGAGTTTGTCACAATCATTTCTTTCAGAGTAAAGAGGTTACAAACTTTTTGCAAAAGCAGTAACAAACTCTTTTCAGCCTCTACAGTTTCTTCAACAATTTGTTCGGTTGCAACCTCTTCTATCTTTTCAGGGGCGCTCTCTAACTATTTCGGATCATGGGTGGCATATTTAATCATCCACTCATTATACACTTCTTCTATCGGCCATGAGAAATTAATCGCCTTATCTTTAGTCTTAGTCAACCTTTTCCAAGAATTTCTCATTTTGTTGACTTCTGAATTGAGAAAAGCATAATGCAACTTAATTTTCTCTATCTCTTGTATTGTCACAACAAAGAAAGAAGCATCATCAAGATCAATAATTTCTTTAATTCTTGCTGATAATTTAGCTTCTATCTCCTTGAGCCACATTTGTTTGTCTTTTAATTGATTAGGGCTAGCAAAAACTCCTTGGAGCAACTCAAAAACTTGGTCACTGTATTCCTTCTTGCATAGATTAACCTTCCTATCCACATTATCCACCTCTACTGCTAATTGTATTAAAATTTTAGCGACATTAGAAGTGGATTTAATGATGGGATTGGCCCTTGCCTGATCACAGGATACACACATAAACTATAAATCTTGCTCCCTAGGCCTCCATCTGTCAAAAATAGGCGTCAAAATAGCCTTGTCTCTCCTGAGCTCATTCCATATTTCCATAATTTTACCTACATTGTTGTAGAGAAATGAGGCATTTATTGTATCTGCAAAACTGGAAATTGCAGCCCTTACTCTCTCCTCATACTTCTTTGCATACAAGGCCTGAGCCTGTTTCAAATTTTCTAATTCTTGGGGAGTGATTTCAATCATTTGAGAGCTGGAGGGTGCTGGAGATGGTGGAAACTCAATGATAGGGCTATTAGGTGGAGGTCTTGTAGGAGAAGCGGAGATCATCAGTGTTGAAGACTCACCTTGATGGTATTGTCCAGTCAACTGGCTCTGCAGCTTGGCAATGATGCTATCTTTACCTCTTACCTCCTCTTTGGCACTGTTATAGGCCTTTAAAACTATTTCCAACTTGATTTGGAGGGCCTCTTTCTCTTTGGCTTCCTTCTCTGCTACTGCAACACTGAATTTTGCAGTCTCTAACACAGTG
Organism: Cryptomeria japonica; assembly: GCF_030272615.1. Taxonomy (NCBI): domain Eukaryota; kingdom Viridiplantae; phylum Streptophyta; class Pinopsida; order Cupressales; family Cupressaceae; genus Cryptomeria; species Cryptomeria japonica. The sequence continues at coordinate 414,496,732 of NC_081406.1, read as the reverse complement.
CTAGCAGCCTCCACTACCCCTGTACTCTGCACTCTCTTCACCATCATTCCACCGAGGTAACTTGACCCTGGGGTGTCTTTGCTTTTCTTACTCTCATTTCTCTTGAGAGACCACATGACAAGTGCAGCATTGTCCTTATTGAAAGTAACCCCCTCCATAGGTTTAGTCTCTTTTCTTACTGCATCTAATACCAGGGCATCTGCAATATCCCATTCGGGTAATATAAGCACTCCAGCTTGTGCTACCATATCTCTTCCCTACTCAGGGGTGATGGTTTTGAATTCTTCCATCATCTCTTGCTTTATTTCCTCTTCCACCAGGGCTAGATCTTTAATGGGCTGCTCAACCTTTCTTGTTTCACATCTAGCATTATATTTATCTATGTGTTGTTTCCATATAAGCTGCATAAATGCTTCTGATGTGACAAAATTGTTATCAGCTAGAAAGGCACTACTTGCCTTCTTTATCTTAGGATCCCACTCCTAGCCTTTAAGTTTAGTGGAGGTGATATCCATTTCAATAGCAATGGGTTCTTCCAGCATCCCTTCCTCCACTTCATCATAGGTGTATGCAATTTCCCCTAGACTACCCAATTGTAGGAGTTGCTCAGCTGCTACTTGCTCATTTCCTATATGGATAGGGGATTGGGATGGGGAATACAAAGGTGTATCTGATTGTATTTCTTTCCCCACCCTTTGCTTCTTTGGGCTCTCTTGGATGTCAATGACATCTTGTATCTTCCTCTTTCCTTTGGAGGTAGAGGGCTCCCCTGTTGTAGGCACCAACACACTATAACCTGATTTCTTATGCAGTGTGTAATCACCAAGAGGGATTGGCTTGCTAGAAGCTGACCTACTAAGGATCACTCTGGCTTTCTCAGGGTTGCTTTTGATTACAGCTTCCCTCTTCTCCTTCAATGTCTGCATCACATCTTCAAAACAAACAATCAAAAACTTTATTTTCTCTTCTAGTGGGAAAAAGATAGACAATGGGTCATAGCTAGCATCAAACTGATGCACAAAATCCAGGGCTTTCTTATAAGCCACCCACTTTTCTTTCCTTAGCTCCTGCTCATCTAGATCAAATTCATTTCTGATGAGGTCTTCAGGAAACTGGAATTGATGAGGCCTACCTCTGCATGCTACCTTCTTCCTAAACATACCATTGAAGAAGTCCTCTGGATCGGCACACCTAGACACTGCAGTGGATAGATGATAAGGTTTGAGGAAATCTTCAAAGCAATTCTAGCCTCCCTTTGTTATTACAAATTGGTGGGCTATGGTAGCTGTAGGGAAAATAGTCCCTTTACCCCTACCTATCAACTCTACCTCTTGCAAGCCACCAATTTGTCTGAGGATCTCTGCGATTCCTACTTTGAGAGGGACCTGGTAAGGTAAAAAAAATGGGGTGCCCCTGAAACCAAAAACTCTGAAAACTGTGGAGACTGGATATAAATAAATGTCACCCTAGTTATGAACAATTTTTATGTTCTCTGCGAATTCTTTTGGTCTCATGAATTCCAGAAGAACTTTGGGGATTCTTAGGTTCTCAGAGCAGAGGAGAGTCCTTATCTTTGATGCAAAGTATTTATCAAACTTCAGAAAACTGGCATCCTCTCTATCCCATGATAACACAGTACTCCATAACTGTACTGGCATTTTTTCTCCTTCCTTCTCCTTAACTAGGTCTAGTCCACTGGCAAAATAATCACCACCTTTGAAGAGAAAAAGATACATTAGGAGTGAGTACCATTTGAAAGGCCTATCCACCTTTCCATTCTTAATTCCTATCAACCCTCCATGGATAGCATCAGCAATAAAAGAGGCATAATCAAATGTGATTGCAAGAGAAGGATTCAAAATCTGAGCAATCATTAGCAGGTAATGATTCGGCATATTTGCTTCAGCATCTTCTCCCAAAACTTGACAAAGTGCCCAATACATTCCTTTAGCCCTCAGGGTGAACATACTTAATGAAAAGGGCTCTTGTGTGTTAGGTCCTACAACTGTTAATCCTCCTATTTTCACAAAAAATTCCTTGAGAGGTCCATTCCTGAGATGACTCCTCTATGCACCATAAATTTGGGCTAATGATGTGAAGTTTATAGGTTCAAGAAAGTTTGTAAACTCATTAAGCCCAAATGCTGTCCTAAACTCTTCAGCATTAATTTCAACAAGGGTTTTCCCATTTACATCCCGAATGCTTCTTGTGACTGGATCATAGTTTAACGCCATTTGGGTCAGCAAATCTGTGTCCATGAATACTCCTGGGACTACTAATTTCCCAACATCTAGTTCCCAGATACTGTTTTGCGGGGCAGGAGAATTTCTCATTCTGAATCCAACTTTAAACAACCCCAACCCAGACAATCCAACCTGTGGGTCTCTCAACCAATTACCCTTATCATATAATCCTTCTCCTATCTTTAGACGGGGAGCCTTGGGCACTAACTCTTTTGCCTTTGATGCCTGATTAGTTGACAATGTCAACTGTTCTAAAAAATCATCACAAACACTCCTCTTTGAATAGTTAACCTTACCAGAAAATTCTCTTTTAGGAGCCATTTTGAAAATGCAAGAAATAAATGCCACTCTTAAACAACTCTGCGAAGAATCAATTATCTAATTTAGAACACTGCACAAGAATTGCTACACAAAAATACGAGAGAACCTATTCTTTGCTTGAAGGAATTTGCTCTGCAACTGAACTGACTTGCTCTGTATCTGAGGAAAATAACTCTGCGTCTGCTCTTCTGCAAAATCCTTTAAAAGATATCTTTACCCAATTGTTAGGAAATCAAATATTTGTACTCAGGGCCTTAACTATAACATTGATTCCACATGCTTCGATCATCCCTTCAAAATTGAATTCATACAAGAATTCATATTTTTCACTCCAACGGGTCACAACATTCCTGCAAGTGTTTCATTATGCTCTTTCGCAATTTTGCGAAGCATAACCATTGGGCAGCTTGGTCCTGCGAAATAACGCCAACCGTTCAATCAAAAAAAAACTTGATCGAGCGTTAGGTTAACTGACGGCTTTAGCTTTACTCTGGGTCCCGCTTTTTTATTGGCTACATGATACCACATGGCGTCCAACCATTGGCCTTAAAATTCCCTTCGCATTCCACTTGATACTGGCCGCGTGTCTTTCTTTTATACCGCTGGTTCCACCTTGGCGGGTCCACACTTTCTTCTTAGACCATGTGTCATCATGACACATGGACGGCTCGCATTCATTCTCGCTATTTCGCGGGGTATAAAGGACGAGCATCTTACCCTTGCGAAATAGCGCGGGCCGTCGGATCATCTCTTAAGCTGATCGACTTTTAATCCTCTGAAAAGGCTTTCAGGAGGGGTGGGCCCGTTGACTCATCGTGAACATCTGGCGCCCAGTCACTTTCGGAGCTGACTTGTCACCTTCTTATTTGCCAAAAGGAAACCACAGGGCCCCACCTTTTTCATAACAGCTATATCCTCTAGGTCATCATCATGACACATGGATGGCTCGCGTTCACTCTCGCTATTTCACGGGGTATAAAGGATGAGCATCTTACCCTTGCGAAATAGCGCGGGCCGTCGAATCATCTCTTAAGCTAATCGACTTTTAATCCTCTGAATAGGCTCTTAGGAGGGGTGGGCCCACTGACTCATCATGAACACCTAGCGCCCAGTCACTTTCAGAGCTGACTTGTCACCTTCTTACTTGCCAAAAGGAAACCATGGGGCCCAACCTTTTTCATAACAGCTATATCCTCCAGGTCATCTCCACCTGTGACCTGACTCACCTCTAGGGCCTGCCTTTTAGCCTTTAATCCTGACCCGCTGATTGTTGTGACTTGTGCCACATGCCGCCAACTTACTCGCTGTCAACCACTAGCTGGACCGTCTATGTGGCATGCCATGTGTTTTTCGCAACTTCGCTAGTTTTAAACTACGTGCAACTTCGCCTAGCGAAATAACGCAAGCCGTGGATCCATCCGCGAGATGCGCACTAGTTACTGGGCCTGACAACTTTAGAAGAAAAACATATAAGGCATAAATTTTTTGATTAATTAACATAACCGCCTAGACAAACAACAAGGGGGGACACATCCTATGACCCCATGACCCATTACTTAAGTGAATAAAGTAACGAAAGATTAGAAACTAGAGGTTTTAGAACAAAACACAAGAGGATTTAAAATCAAAAACCCTTACACCCTTGAGGTCTAGAACAATGCTGAAGCATTTGGAACTACACCTTATTCAAAAATTCAACAAAACCATAGCCAATCATGGGAAAAGAAAAACCCATTTTAATCAGTGATAACACATTCTACTGGGGTGTCTAGGGTGCTGATAGTTGTCTTTTGATTCCATTCACTTCATAGAATGCATTAAATTTTCTTGATGTAAATTCTCCTCCTTGATCTGATCTCAAACATTTGATTTTGTTTCCAATTTCATTCTCTACCATTGCATTGAATATATTGAAACTTACAAAAGCTTCTGATTTCTTCTTGAGAAAAGTAACCCAACACATTCTAGAATAATCATCAATTATTAGCATAAAGTATCTATCTCCTTGTAGACTTCTTATTCTTGCAGGACCACATAAATCAATATGAATTAAATCAAGAATATTATTGGACTTCTTAGTAATGCTCTTAAATGTTGTTCTAATTGTAGCGTCGTAAATTGTACGCACTTGCTAGGGTGGTACAATTTCACACCTAGTTTAGCACCCGCCTTGGCGCATTTTGCATTTTGCATTGCATTTCCCTTTTAGCACTTAATTAATCAAATTAATTAGGTCTAGGGTCTTATTTTATCATCTTCCATATCATAAAGTTGGGCCCTTTTCATTAAAGTGTGCCCCTTTCATTTTATTCTTCCAATACATCATTTAATCAAAAACCCTGATTAGGTCCTATTTTGAACTTGGGGGCTTGATTTCGGGGGTCAAAACATCTCGAAATCAGCTGTAACTTCGGGATTCGCTCTAAAATCATCATATCCGACGGCCCTGAAAATTTGGTGAAAAGTTGTCGGGACCATGGCGCCCAGCGTGCACATGGTCCCGAACATTTTTCCCAAAATTTTAGGAGCGTGATCCAATCATAAAATAAAGCTTAACCCCAAGAAATTGGCGGGATATTCAATCTCTAGGTTGGCCAAAAGACAAAATTACGACCTAGGGTTTCATACATAAGAGCTCTCTTTTTTCATTTGAAAGGATCAAGATTTTTGGTTTCAAGGACCTCATATGCAGCGAAAGAGCAGATCTTTGAAGACTTCAACAACATTCAACATCCCTCTATCAAGCATTTATCAATTCCATTCATCCATTTAGGGCTTGGAAGACATTGAAGAACAATAGGAGATTACCGACTGAAGATTGGCTTGTACCCCTCCCTTGGGGGTTGGGTATGATTTCATGTTGTTTTCATGTCTTTGCATAAGCTTCAATATATCATTTATTCATGCTTTAGATCACTTTGCATCTTGATTTAGAGCATTTACATTATCATTTACAAGCAATTAGGGTTTACTTTCTAGGTTGCTCTAGTTTGCTTGCTTGCATTTTAGATCTTGCACACACACAAGGTCTGCACACACATTACTTTTACAATACAACTTGGCTATTCGTGGAGGTGGAAATCACCAAATTGGGGGTTTGACTAAGGCAAAACCCTATATAGCTGCCCACCATACCTTTTCAGATATAAGTGCAGGTTTCGGGATTCAGACGACGCCGCAAGTTGCAGATCCGACGGAAGTGGACTGAGACAGAACAACACACCAAATTTCAGAGCAAAAGACCAGGACAGGGGCATGGGGCACCCTGGTCCTGCCAGGACAGGGGCGCTGGGTGCCTTGGTCCCTGGGATAGGGGTGCTGGGTGCCCTGGTCCTTCTGTCAGACAGCAAGTTTCAGCATTTTGACAGCTTTTCAGGTTGCAAAACAGCAGTTTCCGGAGCAATTTCAGGGGCAGAATCAGGACAGTGGCGCCCGCACCCCCGTCCTGAACATTTTCACTCAGATTTTAACTCCGGGTATGCATTTACATTCTTATCTTATCCTTGTGTTTACAGCTTTCCATTGTTTAAGTTCAATTCTGCAATCTTGTTATTAGTTCATACTTGCACTTTGGGGTTAGGGATTGAACTTGCATCATTTTATCTTTCAATTGCAACAAAGGAATAGAAATCCTAATAGGTAGCCCATGGCTCTCTCTTCCACAAAAAGAAGTAGCCAATTGTGTGATACCTCTAGGCTCTTTCATATTCCACAAGTGTGTGGTTGAAAGTGAGATTAAGGCATGTTTTCTTAGTGTCACTTTTTCCCCCACACACTAATTTGCTTTCTCATTTGACATTCTTTACATACCGGATTTTGAGGTTTCACAATCTTAGGTAAATCCCTTACTTCCTTAATTGAACTGATCTTTACAATGCAATCAAAATTCACATGACAGAGTCTTTTATGCCATAACCAAATTTCATCAATGTGTGCAATCAAACATGTTTTATCATTGGTATTCAAGTGAAAGATATTACCTTTAGTCTGATTACCGGTTGCAATCTCCAATTCAATTTTGTTTATGATTTTGCATTTCCCATTCTTGAATTATAACTGAAATCCTTTTTCCACTAACTGACCAACACTCAAAAGATTATGCTTTAAGCCTTCTACATAATAAACATTGTCAATATTGTGCTTACCATCCAAATATATAGTTCTTTTTCCTTTGATTGAACAAGCTTTATCATCTCCAAACCTTACTAGACCTCCATGAATTTCTTGAAATGATAAGAATTTTGTTTTATCACCAGTCATATGATGCGAGCATCCACTATCTATAATCCATTCATCTTTTTCTTCAATTTTTTCTGCCAGTGCCCACTCTACCGGTTTGACAATAGGTGTTGGCTGATCTTCCTTTATTGCAACAAAAGCCCATCCGTTATCTGCTGGATCTTCATTTGAGTCATCTGTAACACCTTCATCTGCATAGTAACATGACTTATCTCTATTTTTCTTGAATCTATATTGTTGATATTCAAGGTTAGGCTTATATGATCTTTTTGCTTCCTCCCTTAGTCTTGCATGTCTATCAGGACATCTAGATTCCATATGACCAACTTTATTGCAATTAAAACATTTGAAAGGTGCTTTACCTTCATACTTACTTCCTGTTGGACCTTTAGGCATTTTCCTTGCAAATATTGCTTCAAGTTCTTCATTTTCTCTTCTCATATCTTCAAGTTCTTTTGCATAAAGTTATTTCCAATCAGTCTTGTCAGATGATGATGACGCTGATGATGATGATGATGCTTTGAAAGCTAAAATAGTCTTTACAATAGCAACAGGACCAAACTCTTCAAGCTCAAATGCTGAAAGTTTTTCAACCAAAGTATATCTAGAAACTGAAGTATTAGGCATTGTTCCCATTTCATTAATAGCAGTCACTTTCATTTTGTAAGCTGGTGGCAATGCTCTTAAAACTTTAGACACAATTTCATGTTCACTTAAGGATCCTCCACAACATTGTATTCCTTAAATAATTTCATTAACTCTTTCCATAAATGCAGAAATTCTTTCATGTTCTTTCATTTTCAAATTTTCATACCTGACCCGGTAACATTCCAGTTTTGCAATTTTGACAGTGGTATCTCCTTCATTCAGTGTCTCTAGCTTATCCCAAAAAGATTTAGCAGTAGATTAGTCTGATAATCCTATGATTTTCTGATGTGATAATGTGCTCAGAAGTGCTTCTCTTGCTTTGCAATAATTGTCCATGTCCTTAGCCAATGTTGGTGGATGAGGTTGATTTAGAATAGGAGCAACATAGTCATTCTCTGTAACATCCCATATATCTCTTCCAGTGTAGTTTAGATGTGTTTCCATTATAATCTTCCATATGCCATAGTTAGTTCCATCAAGCTTCAGACTACCCTTCCTGAAAATATTTGTTGCCATAGGATCTCCTCAAGCTATTAGGCTTCTACAAAAAGAGGACTTGGCTCTAATACCAATTGTTAGGTCCTGGAAAGAACAAATGAGAGTGGGGGGGGGTTAATCAGTTGTGAACTAGTTTTCAATAAATTGTAAACCAAATGAAAATTATTCCAACTTAAACTTAACTTTTGGTAAAGAAAACTTAAGTGTCAGTAAAATAGATTAACAGATATAGTAGTATCGGTTTAACTTAATGCATGAAACAGAAACATAAACAATATCCACAATACATAACATAGAGATTTTGATGTGGAAACCCAGTAAGGGAAAAACCACGGTGGGAAACCTTACCCACAATCAAATGATACTATTGCAGATAGTATGTGTATAAAAATGGGGTCTGCACATGCAGAAAGGACAACTGCTTAGAGCTAACTGCTCAATCACAAAATAGGAGTCACACTGACTACACAATTGGATCATTAAATCCAATGATAATGTACTACTCAAAATAGCATCTCCAATGCTGGATTCAGTATTGGTTAAGATCTGAACATGAGTGTCAAAACTCCTTCATAACCTTCCTTCAACCTTCAAATAATGTCTGCATGATTCTCACAACGATCTCCTTATTTTTGTTCTTCAAAATTCGAATACACTCATACCATATCCATATCCCCCAATCTTCAATAAGATCTTACAATCATTTATACAAAACCTAAGACCAAATGAATAGGTCGGCTCACTAAAGATATTACATTTAAATAAATTACAAATAAGTCTTGATGCGATACAACATGTTGGCTCAATACATTTACCACAATATCCAATCAATAAACAATCTCCATAATGTGTCATGCTCATCTGGAATAGATAACATGTACCAGTCCATAACCTAGACCTATCTATCGGTAAAGGAAAATCTATCAACCCGATTAGACCAATAGGGAAAACACCAAAACCAAACTTTCAATCCATGTCTTCGACATAACCAAATGATCTCCAAGTTATCATCATTGTTGGTGAACCATATAACCTGCTGGTGAACAAATACCGATGACTGTGCATAATCCACTAACCATATCGGTGAACATAATGTAAACCTACAAGAAGACAAGTGTTGACATCAATGACAAAACCAATGCAACACATGACAAAGTCATCCATAATACCAACACCTTGACTACGTCAAGTGGTATCAAAGTTGGTTATGAACCTATTGATGGAAGAAGACCTGTTGTGAACCGGTTGGTTGAAAAGGAAGTTGAGGCAACTTGTAGACTTGTTCAGATCATCAAAAGTGAGGCAGTGCAAGGCTTGCAAGTAGACCGCCGAACCTAGAGCTTGAGCTTGACGTAGTTAGTGGGTGGAGACTTGAACAAATTGCCGAACTTAGGTAGGCTAGAGGTTGGACCAGTAGATTCATCATGGAGAGGCAATCATATTCTAGTTAGACCACTTGGTGCAGGAGCACCCAGTTTTGGTTGCATTTTCAAAGTTTTCAACAATTTTGGTGTGATTAGGTTCAAATGTGTTTTTTCTCAGTTTGAAATGGGATCTCATAAGTGCATTGGGATAACCTATTTTGATGGGTTGTTTGTTGGTGAGTCATCGGGTATCGAAAGGAGCCAATTCAAGTTACCCTGACATCCCGATAAGAAAGCATTGGCTTGGAGCGCATTCACTGGATGGAGTATCAGAAATCAGCAAGAGGGGTTTTCACCCTACACCGATAACCTGATGAGACCCACTCCCATGCTAAGTTATCATCGGCCATCGGAAGTTCGGCTTTGAAGTTTCCTCGCTGACTCGATGGAAAGTACAAAGTGGTGTGTGTCGCCATCGGACATCATTAGCCCCGTGTTAGTGTTATGTCGATGACTCGATGGAAAGCGCAAAGTGGTGTGTCACCATTGGACATCGGTAGCCCCATGTTGATGTTGCACCGATAACCTAATAGAAAACATGAAGTAGTGTGGGAAGTCATCGGTCATTAGTAGCCCCATTCTGATGTTACACCGAAGACCCGATAGGAAGTGCGAAGAGTTGGAGGTTGTCATCAGACATCGGTAACCTTGTTTGGATGTTACCCCGATGCTCCGATAGAACCTATCCGACAGTTACCACTAGAAACCGTTGGTAACAAGATCAATTTTATCCAATAGGAGGAGTTCACGATAGAGGATGGAAGGTATAAAAGACCCAACAAACATCTGTCAAAGGGTTGTTCTTTTGAATGTGGATTGTTGATTGGCACGGAGAACACATCTGTTTTCCTGAATAATAAAGAAAAGTATATTTTCTGGGTTCCATTTAGTGTTTGATTTATGTTTGTGAATTGCAATAATGTTTTAGAATCTTTAAGTTCACTTATGCAGTCAATGTAAACGCTTCATTTCTCTGTTCTGTGAGTTACTGGGTTGAACGGGGAATAAGCTCGAAATTTGTAAATAAGTTTTCTTTTTTCCTTTGTTTGTATATAACAACATGGCTTTGGCTTGAAACTCCGCACGACCATTGGAGGTGGTCAAGCAGAGCAAATCATGTACATTAGGTTTTCATTTGTGGAAGTCCAAGAGATGGCATTAGCTATTCCTGCAAACTAGCCCTAGGCGAGCTTGGTGATAGTTTGGCTAGGTGTCAGTAGTTTGAAGGAGATAACTTGTAGGGGAGGAATCTATTGAGAACTGGAAGAAGATCTAGAAGGCTATAAGCCCTGGAACTTAGTCATTTTGTAACCAAGAGGAGAGAGTTTGCCAAACCAAACATGAAGGGTGGTTTTGCAAAGAGAGAGAACAAGTTTTGACTGTCCTGCACCCATGCAAGGATATAGTGAGCAAGCTTACCTTATGAGCTTGAGGAGGGTGAAAAAAGCTAACTATTGGTAGGGGAGTACATAGGAGAAGACTATGGGCCCTAATAGAAAATAGGATTACAACATCAAAGAACTCTAGTTGGTGGTAAAGAAGGACTCTCCCTATCAAAGTGGTATCAAAGCCAGTTAAGACTTGGAAAGAAACTTGATGATGTCAGGCACTCAATCTGTAGAAGAAAATAGTCTAAGAATGGTGACCAATGTAGAGTTAGCCAAGAAGGTAGAAGATCAAGAGGAAGAGAATAGACTCCTGAGAGAAAGATTACTACAACTAGAGAGAAAACTAGACATAGTTGAAGACAAAACCAAGAAAGTGACAATTAAGGTCAATGAAGGGAAGGGAAAAGAATCAGTAGAAGAGGATAGGATACCTAAACTAGACCCTGTTCTACCTGAAGAGCCTTTCCTTAAAGCAATTAAAGCCTTAGGGGGAAAATCCTTGGAAGGATTGCCACTTTTTAATGGGAAAATGGAGGTTGAAGTAGTTATGGAATGGATTGATGGATTGGAGAATCACTTTGAGCGTGATGAAATTAGTTAATGCCAAAAGGTGAAGGTAGCCAAGTCTAGATTGAGAGGAGCAACCTTGACTTGGTGGAAGTTTATCCAAGAAGAAAGTAAAAAAGAGGGTAAGAACCAAATAGCCAATTGGAAAGGAATGTTAGCCAAGGTGAGAGAAGCCTATATCCCCGAAGATTATGAGATCCAACTGCACAAAAGGAGACACAACTTGAGACAAAGAGACTTGGATGTGATCAGCTACACTAAGGAATTTCAGAAGTTGTGTTTGATATCCAAGGTGGTAGAGGATGAGAGCATCAAGGTATCCAGATACTTGAATGGATTGAGATGGAATATTCAAGAGGAGTTAAGTTTTTTATGTCCTAACATTGTGCATAAGTGCTTTCAATTGGAACTAAAGGTGGAGGAAAAGACCAAGAAGAAACAAGAACAAAGCAACAAAGGCAGAGGTAGAGGAAGAGATGGCAGAGGTCATAGAGGTAGCTATGGTGGTAGAGGTATAGACCAAAGATCCCAAGAGGAATCCAAGTTGGTAGAGAAAAGTGGGCATTCCAATAACAAGAGCAGCTATAGAGGAAGGGGATCTAGCAACTCTAATAGAGGAAGGTCTAGTGGATTAGGAAGAGGGTCCTATTTTGCCACAATGAAGTGCTACAACTGCTATCAGCTTGGACACCCAGATTATAGATGTCTTGAGAAGTCTTCTTCATCCCAAGGAGGTGAAAGGAGAGTAAATTATATTCAAGAAGATGCAGCAAATGTGAAGGCATCAAAAGTGAGTTTAGATTCTGAGAGTGGAGAGAATCTCATGATGAGAAGAGTCTTGATCAAAGAACCGGTTAAGGAGGAACCTAGCCAAAGAAGATCCTTGTTTAAGATAAAATGAAAGATTATGGGTAAAGTGTGTAAAGTGGTGGTAGATTCAGGTTCCATTGGCAATATTGTGTCAAAAGAAGCAGTAAGTAAACTTAACCTGCAAATATTTTCACATAGTGATCCTTATAGGGTTACTTGGCTCAATAAGGAGCAACATGTTCTAGTGAATGAACAAACTTGGGTGGAGTTCACTATAAGAAGTTACAAAGACAATATTTTGTGTGATATCTTACCAATGGATGCATGCCACCTACTCTTTGGTAGACCCTGGCAATTTGATAGGAAAGAAGTACACCATGGAGAAAAGAATTCTTACTTTCCAAAAAGATGGAGTTACTTACAAAATTCAGTCCTTAAAAGATGAAGAAGGAAGCAGACCTAAGGGTTCCAATGTACTCCTAGTTGGTGAGAAGGAGTTCATTAATACCCTCAAGGAAGGAGAAGGAGTGGGGTTTGCACTTGTAGTGAAACCTAAAGAAGAAAGTATGCATTCCCAATGAAGTGCAACAGATACTAAACTAGTTCAAGGAGATCATTAGTGATGGAACAGTTGCAACGCTACCTCCTCAACATGCCATTAGTCACCAAATTGACTTCATACTTGGAGCTTCTTTGCCTTATAAGGCATCCTATAAGATGACACCAGAGAAGAATCAAGAGGTAGCTAAACAAATACAAGAGCTTTTGGACAATGGTATGATAAGGAAAAGCATCAGCCCATGTGTAGTGCCCACTGTGTTAACACCAAAGAAGGGAGGTACTTGGAGACTGTGCACTGATTCGAGAGCCATCAACTGGATTACAATCGGGTATAGATTTCCTATTCCCAGAATTGAAGATTTGATGGATTGTTTAGGGGGTGATAAGTATTTTACCAAGATAGACCTCAAGAGTGGTTACCACCAAATCCGAATCAAGGAGGGAGATGAATGGAAGACAACCTTCAAGACTACAAAAGGACTTTATAAATGGCTTGTTATGCCATTTGGACTCACAAATGCCCCTAGCACATTCATGAGACTCATGATTGAAATAATCAAGGACTACATTCATAAATTTGTTGTTGTTTACGTAGATGACATCTTAATCTTTAGAAAGTTTAAAGATGAGCATCTTAAGCATACAAAAATTTTATTGGAAAAACTATATGATGAACAACTAACCATCAATTTGGAGAAATGTGAGTTTATGAAACAAGAATTAGTGTATCTTGGGTTTGTAATCTCAAGTGGTGATTTGAAAATGGACACTTCAAAGGTGGAAGCAATAATCAATTGGCCTACTCCTAAAATAGAAAGTGAAGTAAGGAGTTTTCACAGTTTGGCTCAGTTTTATAGGAAGTTCATCAGAGGGTTCAGTGAGATATGTGCACCTATGTTAGAGACAATCAAGGAAGGTGTGAGAACCAAGTTTGTATGGACAAAGGAAGCACAAAAAGGTTTTGATCTCTTGAAGAAAAAGGTGGCTACACAACCGGTACTAATCCTACCAAGCTTCGACAAACTTTTCACAAGTGAATGTGATGCCACCAACATAGCGGTTGGAGCAGTTTTGAGTCAAGACAATAGACCAGTTGCATTTTTTAGCGAGAAATTCAATGATGCAAAGAAAAGGTATTCTTCCTATGATTTGGAATCGTATGCACTTGTCCAATCACTTAGGAAATGGAGACATTGTTTTCTAAATAAGGAATTTGTGGTTTACACTGATAATCAAGCTCTTAGCTTTCTTAATTATTAAGAAAAGTTAAACCATAGGCATATCAAATGGGTAGAGTATTTGCAGTCATATACTTTTACCATCAAACACCAGAAAGGACAATGTAATAAGGTACTTGATGCATTGAGTAGGAGGTTACTAACAGTGCAAGAAGTGTAGCTCAAAAGCATTGGAGCAGATAGTTTCAAGAATTTGTATGAAGAAGATGAAGATTTTGCTGTTGCCTACACGGTTTGCCAAGAGTTTAGGAATCATTTTCATAGTGAATATGAAGATTTCACTTTGCAGGATGGACTTTTTTTCAAAGGAGGACAACTTTGTGTACCTAGAGGGTCTATGAGAGAAAATTTGATGCAATAAAAGCACAATGGATGCTTGAGTGGAAATTTTGGTTTGAATAAGACTTTGGAACTTGTTCAAAGATTCTACTATTGGCCAAAGATGAAAAGGGATATCAGGAGATATGTGGACCAATGTGAAATTTGTCAAAGAGCTAAGGGAACATCTTCTAATGCTAGACTATATCAGCCTTTACCTATCCCAAACAGGCCATGGGAGTGTGTAAGTATGGATTTTGTGGTTGGTTTACCCAAGACCAATTCTGGATTTGATAGCATCTATTTGTTCATAGATAGATTCAATAAAATGACCCATTTTATTCCTTGTAAGGTGACTCATTATGCCAGTCATATTGCTCATTTGTTTTTCAAAGAGGTCATTAGGATTCATGGTTTACCCACCAGTATAGTGTCAGATAGAGATACAAAATTCATTGGACATTTCTAGAGAACTTTATGGCAGAGATTGGGAACTAACTTGTCTTTCAGCTCAGCATACCATCCCCAAATGAATGGCCAAACAGTGGTGGTAAATAGAATGTTGGGGAACCTTCTCAGATGTTTGACAAAGGAGTATGGTAAAGCTTGGAATCATATCATTCATCAAGCTGAATTTGCTTACAATGACAATGTGAATAGATCAGCCGGTAAGAGTCCTTTTGAAGTAGTTATGGCCTTTATCCTAGAGGTGTTTTGGAGCTCAGAGAAATTGAGAAGATGGGTCGACAAAGTGGACATGCTGTTGACATGGATCAGTCCATGAAGGAGATTCATGAGCAAGTTAGGAAAACTTTACTAGATAATTCTTAGAAAATCAAGGACAACATAGATGAAAAGAGAAGAGATGTATACTTTTTTGTTGGGAGCTTGGTAATGGATCACTTGAATAAATCAAGGCTTCAAAAATGTGTCCCTAGCAAACTTCAAATGAGGAGAATTGGACCTTGTAAGATCTTGGCCAAGTATGGAAACAATGCCTACAAACTTGACCTACACAGAGACATGGCTTTATCTCCTATTTACAACGTTGTAGACTTGGTACCTTATAAGGGTACACTTCTAGAAGAATGTCAGAGATTTTCAAAGGTCTAATAGGAACTTTCAGACCTACCTTACCACCAGCAACCAGGCCGCAAGCCAAAAAGGTGTTGGATTCATGAGTCCTCAAGAAGACCAGGCATACCAACTATATGGAGAATTTAGTTAAATGGCTGCATCTTCCATAATCTAAGGCCACTTGGGTCCATGAGGAAGACTTTTTGAAGATTATAATTAACTCCTCCGTGTTTCCCCAAGGAGTCACTTGACTTCTTTCTCATTGGGGGAGTATGGTGCAGGAGCACCCAGTTTTGGTTGCATTTTCAAAGTTTTCAACAATTTTGGTGTGATTAGGTTCAAATGTGTGTTTTCTTAGTTTGAAATGGCATCTCATAAGTGCATCGGGATAACCTATTCTGATGGGTTGTTTATTGGTGAGTCATCAGGTATCGAAAGGAGCTGGTTCAAGTTACCCCGACGTCCCAATGAGAAAGAATTGGCTTGGAGCGCATTCGCTGGATGGAGTATCTAAGATATATAAGAGGGGTTTTCACCCTACATCGATAACCCGATGAGACTGACTCCCATTCTAAGTTGTCATTGGCCATCAAAAGTCTAGCTGTGAAGTTTCCCCATTAACTCGATGGAAAGTGCAAAGTGGTGGGTGTCGCCATCGGACATCAGTAGCCCCGTGTTAGTGTTACACCGACGACCCGATGGAAAGAACAAAGTGGTGTGTCGCCATCGGACACCGGTAGCCCCATGTTGATGTTGTGTCGAGGACCAGATAGAAAGCACGAAGCAGTGTGGGAAGTCATCAATCATCCGTTGCCTCATTCTGATGTTACACTAAATACCTGATAGGAAGTGCGAAGAGTTGGAGGTTGTCATCAGACATTGGTAATCTTGTTTGGATGTTACCCCGATGCTCTGATAGAACCTGTCTGACAATTGCCCCTGGAAACCATTGGTAATGAGATCAATCTTTTCCATTAGGAGGAGTTCATGACAGAGGATGGAAGGTATAAAAGACCCAACAGGCATCTATAAAAGGGTTGTTGTTTTAAATGTGGATTGTTGATTGCCATGGAGAACACATCTGTTTTCCTGAATAATAAAGAGAAGTCTATTTTCTGGATTCCATTCAATGTCTGATTTCTGTTTGTGAATTGCAATAATGTTTTAGAATCTTTAAGTTCACTTATGTAGTCAATGTAAATGCTTCATTTCTCTGTTATGTGAGTTACTGGGTTGAACCTGAGAATAAGCTTAGAATCTGTAAATAAGTTTTCCTTTTTCAGTTTTGGTTCTCTGTTTGTAAATAACAACATGGCTCTAGCTTGAAACTCCATAGGACCATTGTAGGTGGTGAAGCACAGCCAATCATGTACATTAGGTTTTCATTTGTGGAAGTCCAGGAGATGGCATTAGCTATTCCTACAAACTGGCCCTAGGCGAGCTTGGTGATAGTCTGTCTAGGTGTCAGTAGTTTGAAGGAGATAACTTGCAGGGGAGGAATCTATTGAGAACTGGAAGAAGATCCAGAAGGCTATAAGCCCTGTAACTTAGTCATTTTGTAACCGAGAGGAGAGAGTTTGCCAAACCAAACATGAAGGGTGGTTTTGCGAAGAGAGAGAACAAGTGTTGACTATCCTACACCCCTGCAAGGATATAGTGAGCAAGCTTACCTTGTGAGATTGAGGAAGGTGAAACAAGCAAACTATTGGTAGGGGAGTATATAGGAGAATACTATGGGCCCTAATAGAGAATAGGATTACACCATCAAAGAACTCCAGTTGGTGGTAAAGAAGGACTCTCCCTATCACCACTGAAACCCTGAGGCAGTTGTGAGGACCTGCTGATAGATCACCGAACCAGATCAAGTGATGGGAATCACTTTTCAATTAACCTCAA
Organism: Cryptomeria japonica; assembly: GCF_030272615.1. Lineage (NCBI taxonomy): Eukaryota > Viridiplantae > Streptophyta > Pinopsida > Cupressales > Cupressaceae > Cryptomeria > Cryptomeria japonica. Next base: position 414,479,504 of record NC_081406.1, on the reverse strand, counting down.
GAGTCTGATGTATGAGCACCAGAGTAGTTCAAACCGGTTGGAGCAGTTAGCAGTGGAATTTCTTGGAGATCATTGCATTTCTTCATGTTTGTGAGTTTAGCATTGTGGATTTGGATTTATCACCTTAATTTCATTGTCTTTATCATATTCAAGATTCATGGCATTTGGATTTGATTATGGTAAGATATCGATTCCAGTATTGGTCTGTTATTTTGTGTTCTTACCGGTTGGTCTTGCAATGTGTGGAGCAGAGATGAAATGGGTTGCAGGTGGTTTCTGTAACTTGCAAATCATTGAGCGATGTTGTTTTGGGCCTTGATGGATGTTTTCGGAGGTCCACGTGAAGTTTTATGCATTTGAAGATGTTCTTGGTGATTTGGGTTGACATGTTATCGTTTACATGTTTCATCGTGACCCGGTTGGTCTTTGGCCAACTTGATCGAGTTGTTATTGCTTGCAGATGGTTTAAAGGGAAGTTTTGAGAGTCATTTTAGGGGACGAAGGTCCGAGGAAGAAGAGATCGAGTGAAGATATAGTTTCCAGAGAGATTCTAGTCACGGGGCACTGAAGTCTAGATCAGTGCAGACTGTTATTGGAGGCCTATTTGTCGAGCAGAAGATCTACGGATCTTAGATTTGTGTTGTAAGGATTATTTTGTAATCTTGGGCTGCGGTCCAACATGTGTAGCTGCTGAAGGCATGTGTAATTCTTTAAATGGTTGTAATGATTGATTTATCTGGTTACCGGTTATATCATGTGTCACTTCTACCGGTTAGGGTTTCTCTTTATTTGATTACCAATTAGATCTTGTGTTATGTTATCGGTTGTTGGTATCTTGCATGGTGTTTTGTGTTATAGGTTGCAAGGCGGGGATGTCCTTCATTGGATCTCCCTACCTTGACTGCATCAAAATGGGTACTAAAAATGGGTCATAAAAACAAGTCATTAAAAATGAGTCATAAAATGGGCATTAAAAATAGACACTAAAAATTGGGTCATTAAAAATAGTACTAAAATTTGGGTCATAAGGCATGTCATTAAAATGGGTCATAAAATAGGTCATAAAATGGATCATAAAATGGGTACTAAAATTGGTTTATAAAAAAGGTCATAAAAATGGATCATAAAATGTGTACTAAAAATGAATCATAAAAATGGGTATTAAAAAAGAGTACTAAATATGAGTCATAAAAATGGGTACTAAAATTAGGTTATCAAAGTGTGTACTAATAATCGGTCATAAAAAATCAATACTAAAAATGGGTCCTAAATTTGGGTACTAAAAATGTATCATAAAAATGGGTACTCAAAATGGTTCATAAAAATAAGCAAACAAAATGGGTACTAAAAATGGGTCATCAAAATATACTAAAAATGGCTTATAAAAATGTATCGTAAACATGGTTGATAAAAATGGGTCCTAAAAATGGGTACTAAAATGGATCATAAAAATTGTTACTAAAAATGGGTACTAAAAATGAGTCATAAAAAATGGATACTAAAAATAAATCTTAAAAATGGGTCATAAAAATGGGTACACAAAATGGGTCATAAAAATGACTACTAAAATTGGTCAACTCCAGACCTCTAAATCTTAAGATACATCTTCAATATTCTCTCTAATGAATTATGATGCTTAATTACATTGATTTATATGGTCTAGAGGGATCCATGTTGGCCCAAGAGGGATCAAATGTTGAAAAACAAGATCAAACGTGTAAAACCTCCAGGTCGGCCTCCGCCAAAGAGAATCCTCTGAAAAATCCAAAGGAAGAAGTGTAGATGAGAGGGAAGGTTGGCCACACACCAAGGGACATTGGAATCAACAAACTGAAGCTCTGCAAGATACAGAAAGGATATTCAAGATTCATCAATAGCAAATGGGTCCAAGTGGTTCCAGTGTTCTAAGCCAGAAAACTGTCTTAAATTCCGGAAGCGATAACTTGCCGGAAAAATATCCAAACATCCTACGGCTCAGGAATAAGGAAGATAATCATGTTGAAGTGCAAAATCCAGCTCTACAAGATCTTGTGAGAAAATACAAGAAAATGCCAATAGAAATGCTGAAACTGCAAAACAGAAAACAAACTAAAAAAGAAATTGTTTTGGTTGATGGAAGATTGCCAAGAATCGGAGATGCTCCTGCATCAATTTGTCGCATTTGTCAAACATATTTGTGCAATTGGCTAGTTAAAACACTAACGTAAAACAATTTGATTTTTTATAATTCTTTGATTTCTGTTCTAATTTTTTATGTCATCCTACATTAATTAGTAAAAAAAATTGTTACTAATGTCTTATTTTTAGCATGTAGTACTCATGAGTCCAAGATTAATAATCTAAAACTACTAACACATGTGTTGTAGAGTTCTCTATTTTTATTTTACATTTTAAGTGCTTGTTAGTTAGAAAACACCTCATTTTCTTAAGAGAATTAACATTTATGTTCCACTATCTTGTGCGCTTACACATCTATTTGGGTGAACCTCAACTACTTTTTTTCTTTTAGTAGGAGCCGTACCTGGGGGCCTCATCTCCCTAGGGTTCAACCTCAAGTACATCATTCTAGTGGGCTATATAAAGGACTAAAAAGGTGAAAGCCAAAGGTTTGGGCTAGTGAAGACCTATCAGTTGTTTCCTATGTGTTCCTTGATGATGCAATACACACATGGGTGTGGACCTAGTTTTTAATGACGAAAGTCTCAAACAATATCTCAACAACTATTGTCTCGAGCACTAGTGATCTTGAACCTTACTATACCCCTATGTAATTAGAGGCCACCCTTTTGACCAAATGTTGTGTTGATTTCTAGTATAAGGGTGTGTTAGCACCTCCAAATTTTGTCAAAATTTGAAAGTGCCCCATGATGCGTAATTCAATTGTAATCCTCTGAAACACCCTTTCAAATTTTTCCCAACAAGCCTATTTTGAAAGTTTATAACATGACATCCTTTGACTATCATATAAAACCATTTTGGGATCATGTTCATGTGTTGTCAGTAAGTGTTCATGTCCATTTTCTGGCACCATAGTCAGATTTGATGTGTTTTTAGAATACTAAGTTGGAGGGATTAGAAGAAGTTTGTTGTTAGTACTTTGTTGTTTCTATTAGGGTAGTAAACTTCAGAGAGTGATATTTCATTACCATTTGAGTGTCATTTCAAAAGAGTTATTTAATGTAATTTTCATAGTAGTCATGTGCTCCCCTAATCATTTTCAAGGCCTCATAATTTTATTTGATATTTTTAGTAGGTCAAAAGAAAATGCAGTTTGTAGAGGTTGGTTATTTGCAATATGATTAAATCTGTTGTAAGGTTACTTTTGAGATTGACATTTTACATCTAGATAATTTTCATGACGAGTGGATTGGTCCCCATGGTTGTCTGCATGTTCATATACCCTTGTGTGCATTTTATGAGCCTCAAGTTTTAGTTTGTTAATTTTTCAAGGTCAAAAGCAAACAAAGTTTTTAGAATTTTGATGTTTGCATTTCCAAAAGGTTTCGAAAGGCTCATCTTTCACTTTTTTATTTTGTGAAGGAACAAGATTGGTGCAAATCCCTTTTGCACATGTGTTCATTAAGCCTAAATGGGCTAATTCGCCAAGTAGTGACTGCCCAGAATGAGATTTGTTTAATTTTTAAAGCACGTGGTTAATGGGGTTTGAAGGGGTTTTGCATCTCCAATTGCAAAAGAACATGAGGAAGCAATTTTGGGCATTAATATTTTGAAAACCTAAGCATGCCACGTAAAACCACTTGGGGTTTTGATTCACATATCTTCAATGAGTGTGGTTGTGCATTCTCAGGGCCCTAAGTTGATGTCTAGTTAGTATTTGAAGGTGAATTTAGAGGCTACATAGCTTGTTTTGGTCACAGTGCAAAATGGCATAAAAAAAAATTTAATGGCAACTCGTTTTCTTTTTTGCCTTAAAAAGTATGTACTAGAAGTGATTCCAAGCAGATTTAGGGGTCAAGTTGTTTTCATACAAACAAAAAAAAATAAGGTTGAGCTCACAAGGGAACCCGACATGCGTCTTGAGATTATGATGCTTGAGGTCGATTATTTTAATTTTGAAAATGTATACTATTGAAGTCATTTTTGTGAATTAGATAATCACAATGAGTATAAAAGGTGATTTTTAAAATCATTTTAATTTTAAGTGATTTATTGAAGTGTTGATGGATATGTGAAGGTGAAAATGAAACTGTTTAAATTATTTATGTTCCAGCAATATGCACCTACCAAGTTTGAAGGAGATGTATTATACATTACCTGTAGGCACGCAAAATGAGAAAAGGCGGGCAGTAAAGCAGGAAAGGTAAGATGCAAATAATTGAAAAATGTAATAATGTTTGAAGCTAGTGCCATCCTACAAGATGGTTTAGGATTTTAGAGAAAAGCAGCGAGGGGAAGTGGTGAAGTCAGTGTTATGTAGCATAGGAGACGATAAATGTGTTAGGAAATGCAAAACTAGATATGTAGGTTTTACAAGCATTAGACAAGGCATTTGAATGTCCCAAAGAAATTTGGAAGAAAAAACAATGCACATTATCTATTTACAAAAGCACGCATGCAAATGTTGAATCCTTTGACAAAATGATATCATCTCAAGAAATATAATCATTTAATACTCAATGCATGCAGAGTGTTTGATAGATTATCTTACAAGGAATATGATCATATGGTTGAAACATAATGCCTGTGGTTCCATTGAGGGTATGGAGGTCCATCAAAGTGTAGTGAAGGGGGGATTTTGCTAGAGATTGCGGCTGAAAATGATCAGGTACAGAATGTAGGTTCATCAATTGCATGATCACGTAAATATGCGACATAAGTTTTATTGTCTTTTAGTTTTTAGTTTTTGGGGTAGTTAAACAATTTTCATTTTCCAACAATCTCAACCTATTGCTGCTCCCTTGTTTTATAAAAAGGAAATTGGGATTATATATGGGGTTCAAAATGAGGATTCAAGCAGATCGAGTGGATAATGCTCTTGCCTCAGAATGGATGTTTTTTTATGGTGGTGTAGAAATTGAAAAATGTCTTTTTCATCATCACTAATTATTCGTCCTAATTAATTAAGTAATTAAGCTAATTATTCTTCTAAACTAACTCAATCACCACCCTTCAACCTTACTAATCCGTCTATTTCTATTCCTTAATTAATTAATCAACTAACCCTATCTCAAATATTAATTAAATATTATTTATTTAATTAATTACGATTTATTCTTTAATTAAATATTCTTTATTATTTAATTAAATCCATTTCTAATGTTTAAATAATTTCATTTAAATTATTAAATTAATTAACTTATTCCTCAAATTTGAATTTCAAATAACTCCATCTAATTTCATTTCACTCAAATTAACATTTCACCAAATCTAAATTTCAATACATTTCATTTAATTTCATGTGCATTTCAGTATTCAAAAGTCCAAATTCAAATCCAAAATGAAAATGAAAATCAAATTCAACTTCAAACTCCTATAGCACATGTTGAAATCATAATTGATTGATCAAATCAGTTAACTCGGTTAACTCACCAATCACCCCTTTTCACTCCAAATCACCTTTTTTGACTGATCAATCAATCCACTTATCTCTCGAATCCATTCAGTCATCTCCTCAATCAACTCGGTCAATTGGCTAATCTATTCAGTCCACTATCCAATCTATCTAGTTGACTACTCAACCAATCTGAGTTAACAAATCACAACTTTGTTAACTGATCAATCTAAATCAGTTCACTCCCAATTAGGACTTGAGTTAAAAATCCCTCCCCCTCTCTTGAAAATCTATATAAAAAACATCAATTTCTCAAATCAAAGTAGATCACACTTTTCAAAGCAATTGCCAATCTATGTAGGAATTTCAGTTCAACACCTGAGAGCCACCCACACAATTTCAGAGAAAAACAATGGAAGCACAAATCAAAAATAGGGAGTTTTACTTAGTTTAAAGCTTTCATTTCTTTCAATTTGATATTCTATTGCGTTATGTTTGATTATATTTGATTAGTTAAAGATTTGTGATCGTCTTTACCCCCACTATCATTACAAGGACCAAATCAAAATGTGAGTTAGTCACAAGAAAATAATGCAACTACGACCACTACCAATGCAGTCCAATCTAATGTAGTTAGACCTCCAAGAAATATGGCACCAAAAAGAAATTTCACACCTTTGGGGGAACCTATTGATGCTTCTCTAAAGAAGTTGATACAAACAAACATGATCACGTTGCCAGAAGCAAGACCGTATGAACTAGGCCCATTCAAACCGGCCTGGTGGAAAGACAATGATTTCTATGATTATCATCTTTCCAAAGGACACAAAACATCTAGCTGTTACAAGCTCAAGAATATCATCCAAGACCTCATAGATCAAGGTGATGTAATATTAGATATAGATAAAGGATCAACAAACCAGACACACATCATATTCAAAGATCCTTTTGTGAAGCATAATCAAGGACAAGCCTCTACGTCAAAAGGACATGACAATATAACCAACTACACCAAGGTTGCATACGATTATACAATCAATGCTATTAGTGAAGGGGATGAAATAATAGAAACCATCTCCATCAACCCTAGAAATAGAGATTGTGCAGTGGTAACTCGCAGATCCAAAGTCAGATTGCAAGGAGTACCTCCTTAGATACCTCATCAAGCAAGCAACTTTAATTTTGTGGATCATATAAAGAAGACTCCCACTCAAATCTCACTCTTTGAGTTATTCAGAATTTCACCAACTCATAGAGAAATTATCGACAAAACATTACAAGATTCAATAATATCCAAAGACATGGATGAAAGTGTATTACAAGTAATGGTGGGTACTATAGCCACTTCATCCAAGGTGGCCTTCACAGAAAAAGACATCCCCATGGATAGGATCAAGTACAATGATCCTTTACATCTAGAAGCTTATGTTCATAACAAGAGAATAAGAAGAGTGCTCATAGATGGAGGGGCATGACTGAATATTTGTACCCTTAAGTTGATCAAGGAATTAGGTTATTCCCAATTTCACATAGACTTAACCAAGAAAATCAACATCAAGGCCTATGATGATGAGGAACATCCTTCCAAAGGATTGGTCACATTACCAGTACAAATTGGACCAGTTACTATAGACATCAAATTCCAAGTTTTGGACAACTAATTGGGATACAACATGCTATTAGGATGCACATGGATACTATCGTATGCTTAAAATCATCATTACTAAATAGGAAATAAGAAAAATCATGAATTCCTTAACTACTCAAGCAATTCAAAACATAATCCAATGAAATAATGCAAATACAGCGATAAGGATGTAAAATATTAATCAAAACTCCCTATTCCATGATCGCATATGGCTTCCATTGTTCTTCTCTTCTTTGTGGTATGATGGCTCTCAGATATTGCACTAGTAACCTACAATTGACACAAAGATTCAAAGTTCATGATTCATTTGAAAAAGGAGAATTGATGTTGAATTTATAGATTTTCGGGTGAGATTGATTGAGAGGTGGAACAAAAAGATTAAGAGGTGGAACTTAGGTGAGCTCACATGCTGATTGATAGTGGAACCATTGATTAGGAGGTGGAACTCAATTGATTGAATAGTTAATTGAGCTAACTGATTGAGAAAAAAGTTGATTGAAAGATGAAAAAGAATGATTGGAGGAAAATTAAAGAATTATGTAATTAATCAATTAAAATAGATGGAATAGTTAACTGATTGAAAGGTTTTTAGAAAAAAGAAAAGTGGAAGATAGAAGTAGAGATTGTAAAGGTAATGATTTAATTAATCAATTAATTGAATTAATTAATTTAGCATGTGCTTGAACTTTGACTTGGATTTTGAATTTAATCTTTGCATGAGATTTAATTCAATTATTGAATTTATTTTAAATTCAATTTGTTATTTGAATATATTTAGAACTTGACTTTGGAATTCAATTTGATTTTTGAAATCATGCACATGTATTTGAAATTAGAAGAAATTAGAAGAATATGAATTTGAATTTGAATTTGAAGAATAAATTAGTTAATTAAATAATTTAAAGAAACTATTTAATTATTTAGAAATTGAATTTAATTAAATAATAAAGATTATTTAAATTAATAGATTAAAATCACAATTAATTAAATAATAAATATTTAATTAATATTTAGAAAAGGGTGGCCCCCACGGGCTAGCAGAGCTGGCTTGATTCTTGGGTTTTCTCCATGAGGTCTTGGGTTCGACTCCCTAGCCCATGAATTATTCTGTCGCGTGGCCCCATGGACTAGTCTCGCCTCTCTCCTGAGCCCCAAACTTGGTTGTTGATGGCCAAGACAAGGTTCTAGGTTTGAGCGCTAGGCCGAGTCGCGAGGATACCCTGAGGATAACAAAATAAAAAAATATTTAGAAAAGGGTTAAATGATTAATTGATTAGAAATAGAAATTAAATAATTAGTAAGATGATGAAGAAATATGAACTTAGAAGAATAAGATTAGTTAAATTAATTAAATAATTAAATAATTATTTAATCAAGTGGACGAATAATCAGTACATGATCAATAGACATTTATAAGTCTCTACATTTGCCCCTCTTTGAGACAAAGTCTAAATGGCATTGTTTCAAAGAGAACGAAAAATTCATGCCCCAATATTGCCCTGATGACACTTAGGGTGTAAATATGCCCCCTCGGAAAAGGTGGTAAAAAAATTATGAAACTAAGACCATTTTTTTGATATCATGTTAGTGAGAAATCGTGTGAAGTTTCGTGTGATTTTGAGTCCATTTGACTAGCCTACAAGTGTTTTGAAGTTCAGGGGGACCGTGACCATTAGAGTGAGGAACCCTAATTTTGAGCTATAAATAGTGATTTCAACCTTTCATTTGCTCATTTGCATTGTTTTGAGTTCTTGGAGTTCATTGCGAGTGTTTGATCATCATGGCTGGCATTAGGGAACGATGACACTTGTCCAAGCGAGTACGTTCATATCAGAGACCACCTAGGATGGGTGGCATGGTATGTATCCAATTTTTTGCTCACTGTTTTGCCTGGTTTTGTCATTTTTTCCAAAAAAATTCAAAGTCCTCAACTTTTAAGCTTTTCGCATATGCATGTCGATTTTTATGCATTAGCTTCAACTGTTACACATTATACATAAATACCACACATTAGTATAAGTGTTACGCATAGGTCTTAAATGTTACACAAAAGACTATCATTTCACACATTGGTTTATTTCTTCAAGCATGCACTGAAAATGTCACACATTCATTGTAAGGAGTTGTTTTCTTGTCATGTGTATAATGAATTTTTATCATGTTATATGGTATCTGACATTTTCATTATTTTTATTATGCAGGAGAATATTGTAGTGCTATACTGCCGACAGAGTAGACCCAGTGATCTTGATCTTCAAGATCAGTTACTTGATGAGGAGGTTGCTCACATCCGACATCTAGGTTTGTATCATGTATTACATTTGCCAGAGATTACGACCAATAGGGCCTTGATCACTGCATTAGTTGAGTGGTGGCATTCTGAGACGTCAACATTCCATCTTCCTACCGGTGAGGCATTTATTACATTAGAGGATGTCTGGGGGATACTTCATATTCCCTTTCATGGAGATAAATTATATATGATCATGATGATGGTATCATAGGACTGTGTGCCCTTTTTGAGTGTGACAAGCAGGACTTATAGATCAGTGATCATTATGATATACCATGGCCTCATTTAGATTACAATTATCTCACTATAGTATTGTGCAATATTGTAGGTAGTGTGCTCATCCTTGATAGGAGAGGTCATGAATTCCCAGTTGGATGGGGCAGAGTACTTCATGATATGATTGTTCACCGCCGTGTGTATGCTTGGGGTACTTGTCTTTTAGCAATGGTTAATTACTATTGGCATTACAATAAGTTGGGAGATTGTTGGCATTACAATAAGTTTGATGGTTGATGATATTGAGAAGGTTGTTGGAGATGAATGATATAATTGATAAAGGATGATTACTGTCTTAATAAATTATTATTTTGTCATTGATGTCAAGCAATTGAATTTCTGATTCAGTATGATGTTGCCATATCTTAAAAAGTATGTTTTGATGAGTATAAAGATGTCGGTAAGTGACACAGAAAGAATGTGAAAATGAAGGGGAATAATAAGTTATTCAATGGGCAACTATTACCAAGTTAGACAGTGATGAGATTATGATGTTTTGATTGTTTTGATATCCTATATATGTGTATTCGAAGACTGAACAAGAAGGGGAAAAGATTTCATGTAATAGAATGAGTAAAGGTTTGATACTATTCTATTTTACCGAGCAAGGAGCTAGTCGGTAAACTCCAAGGTTACCAATGTCGGTTAATGAAAGAAAAAGTCACCAAGAAGAGAATGTCTACCAAGTAAAGTTTAGTATTAACCGAGTATCAACCGAGCAGTAACCGAATGCATTAAATAAGTGTATACATTATTAAATGAAGGATGCCAATGAGCTGGAGATTTATTGAAGATAGGAATGTCGTGCAAGAAGTTTGTTGAGGATCAATGGTAGTTAAAATTCAAGAGTAAGATCTACAACATAGATTGAACGGTCCTAACCAAGCACAAGTACCAAGAAAGGTATACAAGTTTCAAGGCAAGATAAAACATTTTTCAGATCGAAAGATACAATGAACCTAGTCAAGTTTGAAGATCTGATGGCTAAGATTAATCATGGGAAATGTGATTAAGGAGATTAAGCGGTTGGGAATTGCTTATAAATAAATTAATGTTCTTGAACAAAGTATGCGGGCAAAATGAAGCACAGTGATGCTATAGAGGTGATTACCGAGTATAGAAGATTGAAGATCTGATTGAAGAAAAGATTAAGAAGCCCAGCAAGGAGAAAGATAATCTTATGAAAAGATTATCTTGAGCACATTGAGCACATAGAATATTCTTTAACATTTTAGATGTGAAGTTGCAGATACATTTTATTACTGTTATTTATGTTTGTAAGTGACAAGAAATCTCTTAACTGAGTGGACTTAACAGTCTTATTTGTAAATCCTCTTGGAAGGTAACATTTTGAATGAGTGTTTGAAATCCTTTGACAAGGTCACTTCTAACAAAGTGAAGATTCTAACAGATCTGATGGAAATCCCTTGACCGGGTCACATCTAGCAATGTGTATGTAATCTTTAACAGGATTTTCTTTTAACCGAGCATACTCTAGAAGAGTATATTTTCTTGTGGGGCTGAAATCCCACAGTGGTTTTTCCTTATTAGTGTTTCCATGTTAAATTTGGTGTCAAATGTGATTTAATGATTCATGTTTATCTGTTTATGAGTTTGAATGATTTACAGTCATAAGTTGCATATCAAGTTAATGCTACCGAGGTTGAATTTGATTAGAGTAATTATTATTGAGGTTATCTGATTCACCCCCCCCCTCTCATCTAACTAACAATTACCATATGCACAACATTGTTTACTTGAGATATAGATCAGATCAGTTGTGGTGTTACATTACTCTAGACTTGGGCTTGGGAGCACATTTCTATCTCAAGGCCAGTTATTCATGTTGACTTACAACCTAAGGAGCCATATTCTTATAGATGTACACCCGAGATTAGACACATGTGTTCGGGTAACACATTGTACTGGAAACATCATCTTGACATCTTGCAATATTTCATTTGGAGACCTTACTTAGATTTCCCCAATTGGGAAGATGATGCTCAACATTTAACATTTCGCAGATAGTAGAGATATCTCATTGGGAGGATTGTGGAGTTTCAGAGGATCATTGAGATGTACCTACTCGGATGAGTTCTTATGTAGTTTGGAGAGGTACATGGAGTACCTACTGTCACAAATTATTTTGCTCATGTTTCTCATGAGGTTTCAAATTGGTGTGCTTGTCTATAGCCGCATGTGGCTGAGTTTGATGCACTTTAGGCACTATAGTGGGGTTGGATGGAAGGTGTTGCAGATCCAGGGACTACACCGCAATATGATGCATGGTTTGCCAGACATAGGCTTGTTCCACTTATTGATCCAATAGTTCCTCTTATACCTTAATAGATATGTCATCTGAGATAGCACAGGAGGGTTGATAGGGAGGAGAGGGGGGGAGATGATAGAGGAGATGAGGAGGGTGGTGACGAGGACATAGACATCGGTGGAGACACCAAGTCTAGCAGAAATGGAGATGATGATGATTCTACATTAGGATCATCGAGTAGCAAGGATGGGGATGATGATGACATGCCTGAGTTAGAGGATGCACCAGCTATAGAGGGTGGTGGGGATGGAGGACATGGTGGTGACGAGGATGATGATGATGATGATCTATGAATTCTTAGAGCACAGATTTAGAGTCTAGAGGATGAGGTGGCAAGACCGAGGGAGAGATGGGGGGCGAAGCGGGATCTATTCCATAGGGATTATGGTGTGTTAGAGAGAGAGATGGACCAGATAGCTAGTGAGAGAGATCATCTCCAGAGGGAGAGAGATGATGCAGTGAGGCGGATGCAGTTGGTCTAGGTTGCTTATGACCAACATTTTGCTCTGGGGATAGATGTACACTCATATTCTGATAGACTTTACTACGTTGCATAAGAGGCCTTATATTATAGACAACTTTATCATGGTGTTGTACTTGAGGCATAGAGATCTCCTAGCTTTTGTGAGTTTAGAGGTCACTTGGGTCCTAGTAGGTCTACTTCACGGAGGAGTAGCAGTGGTGGTGTTATGGGTCCACCTTGGACATCTTTGGGACATCCTGGGGCAGGATCTAGCAGACCTATATGATTTTATGATTTTTACAGCTATGCCCCCAGTATGCGGACCTATATGATATAATGAACTATAGAATGCATGTGGAGACAATGAATTTATGATTTATGTTAATGCAATATGCATCATGAATAAGTATTTCCTATTCGAACAAGGATGACTATGTTTGTTTAGTATTTTGTAATACATCAATTGAATTGAAGATGCAAAACATTTCATAGATAAGCAGTCAATCGATCCTTAAGGTCCCTTGGAACATCCAATTTAACACACTTAGTGACTAGGATTTACAAATGGAGACGCGGAAAAATTCCCCATTGGTTCTTGAAACTTTGATCTTCTTTTGCCCATGTGTGTGTAAATGAGTTAATTCCCGCTCTTGTGTTCCCCATATGACTAGCTACATGGATTATTCTAACTTCAAAAGTATCCTGAATAGAGCCTCACTGCCAGCAAGCTTTTAGAGCTCTGACAAGGTTATAGACTGTAATCTCAAATATTGCTCCATTACCAGTAGGAGTCCATAGTCCTGATGGAGTTACTTGCATGTTCCCATAGTTATGTTTTTTGTCACACTTGTATGTGTGATATTTCAGTTATATATCATTTCTATTTTGCCTTGAGATGAATATTTAGCATAGTACTTTTTCTTTTATTTTCTTGCCTTGACTTGTAAGTAATGAAACCTTCTTGGGTGTGACAATTACAGTGGCGCTAAAGTAGAATTTTAGATTTTTCACTAGTCATATGATCAACTAGGTGTCTCGAATGAATTAGAGATTTTGTTAATGTGTTTGAGATATAGAAATTGATAGATTTTGGGTTAACAAGTCTCAAATATTGAAATCACTATCCAACCATAAGTAAAGTGTCATCATAGAGTAATGTTGAAAATGAATGACCTTAAGACCTCAAAGACTTCATGTCCAAGTATCTAAGAAAGGAGACAACCATTTTTTCTTTTGAATGCAGACAAATGATAAACTTTGATAGTTTCTTTGTTTTATTGATGTCGTTATATGTAAATGCAGAAACTATATGCTATGAAATTTGTGAATATGATGTTCTTGAAAAGAAACTATATGTAATGCAGTGCTTTTTAAGAAAATGTGCAATGCGAAAAGTAAAATTTAAACCAACCCAACCCTTAGATGTAGTATCGTTTAAGGTGCATGTTGTTCATAAGGTCAAGGAGTGGATCTCCCTCCATGGTAGCCAAGTTATATGCTTTGTTTCCTATTACCTTTGTTATGATAAAAGGACCTAGCCAGTTAGGTTCAAAATTTCCTAGATTTTCATGCTCTGCTAGGTTCCTTTGGTTCTCCTTGAGAACTAGATCTCCCACTCCAAAATTTCTTGGTCGTACTCATTTATTGTAACTCCTTCTTAGTCTATTTTGGTAGCCTTACAAGTGATTTAAAGTAGTTTGTCGATTTTCATCGATAATTTCAAGCTCTTGCAACCTTGAACTCGATAGTACTCCTCTTATATGATGTGTTTTAAGGAGACTCTTAAAGAAGGTAGCTCTATTTCAATAGGTAACATTGCTTCTATACCATAGACTAATGAATAGGGTGTTGCTTTGGTAGGTGTGTGTGTTGGTTTGATGATGATTTTTGTAATGGATAACTTTATGTGTTGTCATTGATGGCACATATAAACATGCATATGTTCATATTGTCATACTCATCTTAGTTAAGACAAACCGGTACTACTCCTAAGTATTTGTATTGCAAACCGGTATCATTTGTATAGAGAAGTCTAACTGGTATGAAGGTGTCTAAACCGATATATGTAGACAACCGGTATATGCAGGAATGACAATTGGTTTTGGTTAATTCCACTGACACCAGTTTGGAGATACAACAGAGAACGGTAAGGAGGCGAATGGAGGACAATCGTTCTATGAGTTAGAAGCAGTTAACACTCAACCGATATCAGTGTTCCAACTGGTTTCACTGATTGTATGATGAGTTATCACAGGTTGTGATGAGTTATCTCTAACTGACATTTTTTGTTGTGATCTGTGATGTGTTATGGAAGATTGTCCAGATACACTAAACCTAGGAAATTGTGTTGAGGTTCTTGAGCCGACATGAAATCTAATGTCTATAAAAAGACATTGTGATGAGCTATTTTGACATGCAAAATACTACTGATTTTATGAGTTAGATTTGATGCGATTTATTGAAGGAGTTGTAGAGTATGTCAGTGATGCAATATTGAGTGAGAAGAAGAGGATTTATACAAGCAAGATGTTCTATTTCTAGATCATACCACCTATTGTTTTCTAATCACTACAACAGTTATATCCGCTAACTGGATAAGCTTTAACAAGCTTCATTGTACAAATCCTCTAGCCAGGTGATCCATTAGTATGGATTTGAAATCCTTTACCAAGGTTACTCCTAATAGGGTACTACCTTTAACTAGGTATAGCTCCTAACAGGGCTTTGGGATCTTTAACAAGATTCGCTCCTAACAGAGCACTTTGTAGACCTTAACCAGTCAGTTACCTATTTCTGCAGATAGTTAACTTGTGAGTTCCATCTCACCATGGTTTTTCCTAGTTGGGCTTTCCACATATAAACACTTGTGTTATGGTGAATGTTTTACCTATTGTGAATGTTGTTATAACACTTTGGATTGCATGCAAAGTCTTAAGTAAAATGGTTAATTATTTTTACCAGTTTGGGTTTAAAGTGTTATTGTTTTTGCTATCACTGATTCAGCCCCCCTCTCAGTGCCTTTTACTTGATGAAACCAGGGAAGATCTTGAAACCATGAGAGGTAGATTAAAATCTTCACAAGTTAAGAGGAGAGAGGTGACTGAGTAGTTATTGGAGATCTCTGACAATAGCTCTTTAGATGAGGCCAATATTGATGCACTGATTGAAGAAGTGGAGAAACTGAATGGTGAAAAGATAAACCTGAGGAGAGAACTTGAAGCTCTTACAATCCGTATGAGTCAAGAACCTAAATCAAGGAGGGCAGCTGAAGACCTGATCAAAGAGAAAGATAATGAGATTTCTAAGATCAAGCAGGAGAATGCAACTTTGCATGAACACTGTCATGAGGAGAAGGAAGAAAAAGAAGCATTACAATTAGATCTTGAAATGTCAATGTCTCTTAGAGAGACCCTTACAAAGCATAATTAAGATCTTACCAAAGAGCTTACTGAGGCTAATGGGAAGCTTGACAAATTCAACAAGAGTTCATCCATGCTGGATGAACATATCCAATCTCAGAGGATGAAAGGTGACACATCTAGATTAGGATTCAATACATTTGAGAAAGGAGAATCTTCCAGTACCAAGAGCAACATGTATAAAGGTAAAAATGCTCCTAAGGTTAAGAAACCTACTGGTAAGAAAGCTTTCAAACCTATTTGCTTTATCTATCACAAACCTGGACATACTGCTAATGTGTGTAGAAGCAGGTCTAATGAGAACACAGGCTATAATGCTAACACTAGATATGTGTCTAGAAGATTTGAAGGTCATTGTTACACATGAAATATGTATGGACATAGATCAGTTGAATGCAGATATGGAGAGAAAAATCCATCACCTCACATGAATCCAAGACCTATCGGTGATTGGTGAAGGACCTATGACAATTAGAGAAACATGAACTGGCAAAAACCCTATGTCAATTGGTTCAGTCCATATGAGATGGAGAAGGTAAAAAATGTGATTTACATGATTTACAATAACCATGGACATGTGGCTATGAACTGCAGAAGGAGAACTAGAAGAGGTACTGCATGACCTTGGAGAGTGTCTGGGATGGCCTGCTATCATTGTCACAAACTGAGACACATGGCTAAGTTCTGTAGAAACAAGAAGAACAAACCGATAAACCACTCTGAAGATGAGAAAGGTAAGTAGAAGCTTTATATTGAAGAAACCAGAGTAGAGATGAACAAAATTTGGAAGAAGAAAAGTGAGGACAAGCCAATAGAAGAATCAAACCCTTCACCTAATGTGGATAATCCTGCATTGGTGAACTAAGGTTTTCAACAAGCCTAAGGGGATCATATCGGTAAATATACTTCTAGACCCCTTGAAGAGTGTATGGTAAGAGAGTTTTCCTTTTTGAGTTGTAATATGGGAATTTTTTATATTATTACTTATCGGTTTTCTAAAGCATTACCAACTAGTTATATACTTATCGGTATAGGCGAGTTTGTTAAAAGGTATATTAGGGTTTGTTACCCTATTGGTTGTGCAATTAATGCAGTAGGTAAGTTTATAAAAAAAAGTTTACTAAGTTATTTTTACCCTAATTGTATTCGAAGAAGCAGTTTGAGCACTTGCAGAGTGAAATAGAGCATTGTTAGCTGATCAAGAACAAATTTGTGCTACAGATCAAAAGTTGAATTGGATTTGAAGATAAGGAATAAGGTTTTTTTGATTAATCTCTCTCTCGAATCAAGATTATCTAGAATGGCATCGTCATCTACACCAGCAGAGAGTCTTATGATTACTGTTGAAGCTATGGAGTCAATGGAATCAGATAAAATGGAATCTTATAATGCATTGTCTCATGTTCCGCAAGGTGTTATGATCAAATGTGACTTGACTAGTTACATAGATTGTAAAATTGAGGATCTAGGATCACTGGCAATCTATTTGCAACTCAAATCTTTGTGTGGTAAGAGCGGGAAAATCAAACCCAAATATATTAGGGTTTATGAAAAGGGTTTTCATAATGCAACATATTTTCTTGAAGATTTTGAGGAAGAGCATGTTAGGATTATCCTGAGTTGTGTACGTGGTGGGAATATGTATCTTGATAGATCCCACACCAACACACAAGAATCTATTCATGTGGTAACTGGTTTCTGCCAAACCGGTGAAGTACCAAAATTGAGAACAATCTCAAAGGAGACTGCTATTGCACTAACAAAGACCACTACTGATGGTCGTGCTATATTGGTCAACAACATTGCAGATACAGGAGTCAGATTTACAACAATCGTTATTGGCTACCGAATATTCCATTCTAGGAGGATGAACAGTGTACCATCTGCTATTGTGCATGCCGCCTACAGGATGATGGTAGAGAATGCATATTACTATTTGTGCGAGGAAATGAGAAGTCAATTGATGTTGAACTTAGAATCAATTAAAAAGGACAATAGTCAAAAGTTTAAATATTGTCAACTATTGATTGGTTTATTTTTCTACTTTCAGAATTTCATACCAGGACATACCGGTTACAACCCAAATAAAGAATAGCATTAAGGTTGTGAAGCACACATTTTTTGCTGCCATGAACATATATTTTAATGATTTTAAAAGAAGATGAGCATGGGATTAAGGCTATTTGATGAAGTGGTGAAACACTTTGAAAAAGACATATGTTTCACTGTAACCACTGACTTTTGACTTATGGAGGCCGTTGAAACCAGAGAAGAAGAGATGGAAGAAATGAGCTATGAAGTCAGCTCTGACTTACTAATTGGTTATGCCAAAAACCTTTTGGCATCTCGTAAGGATAAAAAGAAGAAAATACTGGGAACTTACCAGGAAAATTTTGCACCTATTTAACCCAGTAGTGCCAAGGATAAAAAGAAGAAAGTTGTGCAAGAAGATTTTGTGACCACCGGTACAAGGGTGACTAGAATCATTCAAATCAAAAAGGAACCGGTACCCAAGGTGTATGCAAAGAAGCTGACTGCAACAAAGAAGAGAGGTAGACATCTCATTATTCAAGTAGAATCTGAGGGAACTAAGTCTGATGAAGAGTAGAAGAAGCTAAAGGCAACTGTTAAGAAATCTAAATTTGTAGGGGAAATCCCTAAGCAAAATGTTTCTATTGATGTTACAACTTGGAAGCCAGCGAGTCATTTTGAGAGGACTCTAAATCTATTAAAGAAAAAACATTTTGATAATGTAAAGGAATATTTTGATTCATTTGATGAAGGTCACAAACAAGAAATTATTCAAGAGGTAATCAATTACTTGTGTCAAAATAAACGGTTACCTCATCAGATTCATAAGGAAATCCCTGATTCTTTATATTCTATTCTTGAAAATAAATGGAAAATGGTTGTAGATCAGGATCAATAAATTTTTGATAAAGTTTTTATTCAATATTTTCCTAAGTTGTCTCGAGATAAATTACTAGCATTGCTTGCTAAATTTAAAGGGAAATTTAATTCAAGATCAAGGAGAATGAAACTATTTACAGGAATAATTAAGGAAGTTTAAAATGATACTCATCGGACATCTAAATCTATTCAAGGAATGAATGAGCAATTGAAGTATCATAAAAATAAACTTGATCAGACAGAGACTGGACCTCCACCAGAGCTAGATGTTGTAGAGTTTATTACAATAGATGTTGTCTATCCTGTCAAAAATAAGGATGACACAAGCTATCCACCGGTTATATTCTTTGTAGATGACACTAAAGAAATCCAGGACACTGTTGACACAACTAGTAATGTCGTTGAACCAATTAAGGAAATTGTACAACAACTGGACATTACTGATACACATGAAGCAACCAAAGCACCGGTCAATGAACCAAGTGTGGATATCCAACCGCGACTAGAAATTGGACACCAAGTTTAAAGTCAACTTCCACAGTCACTACAGCTACACAGGAGGAAGAAAAAGAGGTAGAGAAAGAGAAACCGGAGAAACAGGATGAAGAGAAGAAGACTGAAGTGAAAAAGGATGAAGAGGAAAAAGCAATAAAGAAAGAGAAAAGAATTGTTAATGATGATGACTGAATTAGAATAATAGGCCCTATAGATTTAGATAAATTGAGTGCATTTGAACTGATGGAGATTGCTACTGTTATGCAATCCCGGGCTCAAAAGAAAAGGTTAAAAGAGAAGAGAAAAGAAGCAGAAACTATACAAACTGTTGTTGACATTTTGTCAAGTCTCCTACCAGAGACTGACACTGGCAATTTGTCTACCCCTATCAGCAAGCTTGGACAGTTGGTTGTTGATGCTATTGGCCAACTGAAATCACTTGAAGAGGCAACACATACCTTAGCCAAAAAGAATTACATGAAAAAGAGGGGAGATAATTCAATGTCAAACATTGATGAAGGTGAGATTACTTTATCTATAAATAAAGATCTTTTGAGAACTACTGTTGAAATTGGAGGTAAAGTTTTGGCCTATACATCTAAAGTTTGATTTTTCTATTCTAATTTGAAGAAGAGGAGAGAAGATACAGAAAAGGAATTGGAGAGGATAAGTAATGCTTATATACCAATACAAGATTCAGCCTTAGATTTTGGCAAATCAGTTGATGCTTTGTAACATCTGTTAGATGTTTATGATTTTGAGCAGGCTAAGCGACTCAGATCCTTGAAAGAACTGAAGAACTTGTTGAGTCCAAAAGTTGAAATCCTTCAACGGACATACAAGGATTTAGAAGCGGTTTTGGCTACCCCAAAGATGAGCACAATGGATGCAATGGAAGAATTTTTTGCATAAGTTATGAAAACTATTAAGATCACTAAAACGTTATAAGAAACATGGGATAATGATTTTGCACAAATGAAGATTACTTTCAGTGATATTTTCTTAAAAAATGCAGTGATCACACCTTGAAAAATTCTTATATTTATGTAGTTTTTGATGCAAATTTTGATATTTTATATATATATATATATATATATATATATATATATATATATTATTTTTCAATTTGGCATTGTTGTCAAAGGGGGAGTAAAAATATGTATGTGATGTGAGAATTTTGTATGTACTATTAAGGGGGAGTTTGTATGGGGGGGTAGAAATATGTATGTACATTTTTTTTGTAAGCACACTTAGTTGTAAAGTTGTAAAATTTTCTAAGTGTTGCCATCAATGTCAAAGGGGGAGAGTGTTGGCTTGATGATGATTTTTATAATGGATGACTTCATGTGTTGTCATTGATGGCACATATACACACACATATGTTCATATTGTCATGGTCATCTTAGTTAAGACAAACCGGTACTACTCCTAAGTATTTGTATTGCAAACTGGTATCATTTGTATAGAGAAGTCTAACCGGTATGAAGGTGTCTAAACCAATATATGTATAGAACCGGTATATGCAGGAATGACAATTGGTTTTGGTCGATTACATTGACACCAGTTTGGAGATACAACAGAGAATGACAAGGAGGCGAATGGAAGACAATTGGTCTATGAGTTAGAAGCAGTTAACACTCAACCGGTTTCACTGATCGTGTGATGAGTTATCACTGGTCATGATGAGTTATCTCTAACTAACATTTTTGGTGGTGATCAGTGATGTGTTATGGAAGATTGTCCAGATACACTGAACTTAGGAAATTGTGTTGAGGTTCTTGAGCTGACATGAAATCTAATGTCTATAAAAAGACATTGTGATGAGATATTTTGACATGCAAGATACTAGTGATGTTATGAGTTAGAGTTGATGTGATTCATTGAAGGAGTTGTAGAGTATGTCGGTGATGCAATATTGAGTGAGCAGAAGAGGATCTATATAAGCAAGATGTGATATTTCTAGATCATACCACCTATTGTTTTCTAATCACTACAATAGTTAAATCCCCTAACCAGGTAATCTCTAACAAACTTCATTGTACAAATACTCTAGCCAGGTGATCCATTAGTTTGGATTTTAAATCCTCTACCAAGGTTACTCCTAACAAGGTACTAACTTTAACCGAGTATAGCTCCTAATAGGGCTTTGGGATCTTTAATAGGATTCGCTCCTAATAGAGCACTTTGTAGACCTTAACCGGTTAGTTACCTATTTCTGCAGATAGTTAACTTGTGAGTCCCATCTCACCATGGTTTTTCCCAGTTGGGTTTTCCATGTATAAACACTTGTGTTATGGTGAATGTTTTACTTGTTGTGAATGTTGTTATAACACTTTGGATTGCATGCAAATTCTTAAGTAAACTGGTTAATTGTTTTAACCAGTTTGGTTTAAAGTGTTTATTTTTTGCTATCATGGATTCACCCCCCCCTCTGAGTTCTTTATAAGTCTATTAGTGTGTACCCCTGTTCTATAATCCCAAAGAGTGGGATATAACTAGAGATGCCAGTCTCATCTTACATCAGTGACAACTTTCTTTAGTATATTCAATATTATCTTGTTTGTTGCATCTTCTTGTCCATTATTTTGTAGATAATAGGGCATTGCAAATCTCTATTGTATCTAGAATTATTCACACAGTTCTCTCATTTATTGATTCTTAAACGAACGTCCATTGTTAGTCACTATACACATTGGAATCCCATACCGACAGATGATGTAGTTAAGCATGAACTTTGTATCTTCTTACCCGTGGTGTATGTTAGAGGGATTGCCTCTAGCTATTTAGTAAAATACTTAGTAGCCATTCAGATGAATTTGTGCCCATTGGATGATGTAGGATTAACTTTACCAACAATATCTAACCCCCATTGTGAAAATGACCAGGGTGATGTGATAGGTTGGAGATCTTGTGTTGGTGCATGAATGAGGTCCCCATGCACTTGAAATTGTCTACACTTTTGTATATATTTATAGGCATCCTTTTCCATAGTAGGTGAATAGTATCTAGTTCTTAGTAATTTCTTTGATAGTGTCAGGCCACTTGAATGTGCACCACAAATTCCATCATGTACCTCTTTTAAGGAAAGTTGTGCTTCTTCAACATCAAGGAATCAAAGAAGTGTCCCATCAAGGCTCTTTTTGTACAATGTGTCAGCAATAATAGTGTGTCTAGATGCTTGATGAATAAGAGTCTTCTTTTGATTTCTTGACAGATTAGGAGACATTTATTGATTATGTAAGTATGTGTATATCTCATTATACCATGGGGTTTCAGGACCCACAATTACACATACATATTCTGATGAGGGAATCTCATATGTCGGTATCATCAATTGTTTTACAATAAACTCAAACTGAGTTTCATTATAAGGCATGTCTATGAGAGACCCAACTATAGCCATGACATCTCCTGCCTTGTTTTGCATTCTTGGAATCTATTCAAAAGTGATGTTACTGAAGTGTTCTTTGCAATCTTCTACCATTTGTTTAAAGGAATCAGTTTATCATCTTTTGTGCTATAATCATCATTGAATTGGTTGACAATTAGTTGTGATTCACCATGCACTTGTAGTTATTTTTATCCTCCATTATATAGAAGTATGAAGTCCTATGATGAAAGCTTCATATTTAGCTATATTGTTTGTATAGGGGAAATTGATTCTAAATGACTTCGGGATAGAATCACCTTTTGGGGTGATGAAAATAATCTCGACTCCTGCTCCATTATTTGTGCAAGATCCATCAAAGTATGATTTCCAAGTGGTGGACGTTGTCAATGTAAACACAAATTCATCAGCAAAATCCACTAGTAGCAGGTGACTATCTTGCAAGGGAGCTTCTGCTAATTGATCTATTATAATCTTCCCTTTGATTGCCTTTATATCCACATACTCTATGCCAAACTCACTTAAAATCAGAACCCCTCTTGGCCAATCTTCCAGTTAATGTTGCTCTACTCAACAAATAACTGAGTGGATCAAATCGTGCTATGAGTTGAACTTTGTGACCTAGCATATAGTGTCCAAGCTTCTAAGATGCGAATATTACTACTAGACATGCTCGTTCTATAGGAGTGTAGTTAATCTCATATCCAATTAGGTTTCTACTTATATAGTAGATTTCTCTTTCCTTTCCTTCATCATCATGTTGTGCCAAAAGGGCTCCCAAAGATGAGTTTGTTGTTGATATATACAGTAATAAGGGCTTGCATTGAGTAGGTGGAACTAATACTGGAGTATTTAGAAGATAATATTTAAAAGCTTGAAAAGATTCTTGGCATTGTTCTATCCATTTGAAGGTGACTCATTTTTTGAGTAAATGCTGAAATGGATGACAGTTATTTGCTAGTTGTGCTATGAACATTCTTATAGACTATAGTCTTCCTCGTAATCCTCTCAACTGTTAGGACCTGGAGACAATTGAGAGGGGGGGTGAATCAGTTATCAATTAATTTCAACCCAAATATAACTTAATCAAGCTTTATACTTAATACCGGTAAACCAAACTTAATGTCGGTTGACAGATTAGCAGTTAATATTAATACCGATGAAACTCAATGCATAAAATAGAAAGAGAAACAACATCCATAACACAAAACATAGAGATATGTACATGGAAACCCTGTAAGGGGAAAAACCACGGTGGGAAACCTTACCCACAATCAGATGATACTACTGCAGATAGTATGTGTATACAAATGGGGTTTGCACATGTAGAAAGGCCAACTACCTAGAGCTCATTGGTCAATCACAAAATAGGAGTCACACTAACTACAATTGGATGGTTAAATCCAATGATAATGTACTTCTCAAAGTAGCATCTCCAATGCTAGATCCAATATCAGTTAAGCTCTAATAATCACCTTCAAACCTTCCTTGAACCTTCTCTTTGGTCTTCTCATATAATCTTTAATATTTTCACATACCATGTTACAATACCATAATCTTACTTACAATATACTTCTCTCTCTACCTATCTCATAAATGAGATCTTATATATATATCAAAACCTAGGACCAAATGTGTAGGTCAGCTAACTAAGAATATTACAATTAAACCAATTAGAAATAAATCAAGATGTGATGCATCATGTTGGCTCAATAAATTTACAACAAAGTCTAATTAATTAAATCATCTCCATAACATGTCATGCTGGTCTGGAATAGATAATGCATGCCAGTCCATAACCTAGACCAATTTACCAGTAATAGAAAATATGTCAACACAATTAGACCAATAACCAAAATACCAAAACCAAGTGTCCAAACCATGTCTTCGACATAACCAAGTGATCTCCAGATGATAACAAGTCATCTTCAGTGCCGGTGTACAATATAACCTATCGGTGAACAATATACCGGTGACTGTGCATAAGTCACTGAACTTGCCAGTGAACATAATGTGTCGGTTCAACATAACCAAAGATCTCCTAAAGATAAGTGTTGACATCAATGATAAAACTCATGCAACACATCCATAATACCAACAATCTCCCCCTTTGGCATTGATGGCAACACGAGATGGAAAACATCTAAGTGCCAAAACAAAATGCCAAAAACCAAAAACCAACAATCTCCTGAATAGGTCAATACCAGAAATCAAAATAAATGCAGAGAGTATATATCTCTCCCCTAATGAATAATCTCTCCCCATAGGATAATGTTTTTCCATAGATATCTCTCCCTCTTTGACATCAGATGCCAAAGCAATACAAATACTAGAGCATATAACCAACTCATAGAACCAATTACAATAACCAATTGTTTTAACCAGCTACTCCCCCTGAGAAGTAGCTCTCCTCCATCAAAGCCGGAAAAAAGGTTTCTCTATTAGTTCTGCCAGTTTGATGCCAATCATCAAGTGTCTAAGTCTCTATCGGTGAGGGTATTACCCCAAGCTACTCTCTGAGATATTCAAAAGTTTCCTTAGGCAAAGGCTTAGTAAATATATCTACAATATGCTCTTTAGTATTCACATAAACCAATCTCACCTCTTTTGCTTCAACATTCTCTTTCAAAAAATTATATTTGATAGAAACATGTTTAGTCTTAGAGTGAAATACTGAATTCTTTGATATATCATCTGCTAATGAATTATCACAATAAATGATTATAGGTTCTTTGCATTTTACCTTTATGTCCTTCAACATTTGCTTAATCCATAATACCTAAGTACAATTAGTTGCTGCTGCAACATATTCTGATTTTGTTGTTGATAATGATGTACAACTCTGTTTCTCGCTCAACCATGAAATCAATCTGCTCCAAAGAAAGAATGCCTCACTGGTGGTTCTCTTTCTGTCATCTACATCTCCTGCCCAATTTACATCGATGTATGCACATAAATCAAAATTTTCATCTTTAGGATACCATAAACCAAGATTTGTTGTGCCTTGTAGATACTGAAAAATCCTTTTCACTACCGATTCATGATTTTCTTTAGGATTACTTTGAAATCTTGAAACAATACATACTGCATTCATTATATCAGGTCTTGTTTGTGTCAAATACATTAAACCTCCAATCATAGATTTATATCTTGTCGGATTAACATGAGCTGAATCATCCTTCAATGCCAATTTATCAGTTGTAGTAATAGGAGTACTTACCGGTTTGGAATTTTCCATACCAAATTTCTTCAATAGTTCCTTCAAGTACTTTGTTTGACATATGAATATACCTTTATCAGTCTATGAAATCCACAATCCTAAAAAGAATTTTATCTCCCCAATCATAGACATTTCAAATTCTTCCTGCATCTTATTAGCAAAGTCTTTACATAATCCATCTTCTCCTCCAAAAATGATATCATCAATAAAACTTCAATAACCAAGATGTCTTCATTAGTCACTTTGAAATATAAGTTATTGTAAGCATTACCTTTAGTGTAAACAAGATTCAAAAGATATTTGTCCAATCTAGCATACCAAGCTCTAGGAGCTTGCTTCAATCCATACAAAGCTTTCCTTAATCTGCAAACCATATCTTTATCATTTGTCAATGAAAATCCATCAGGGTGTTCAATGTAAACTTCCTCTTCAAGATCACCATTCAAAAATGCACATTTTACATCCATTTGATATACTTTATAGTTCTTGTGAGCTGCAAATGCAAGAAATAATCCGACTGCCTCAATTCTAGCTACCAATGCAAAGGTTTCATTGTAATCAATTCCCTCTTTCTGTGAATATCCTTTACACACTAATCTTGATTTGTTTTTTTATTACCTTACCATCTTCATTAAGTTTATTTATGAATCTCCATTTAGTTCCAATTGCATTTTTGTCTTTAGGCTGGGGAACCAATGTCCATGTATTGTTCTTTTCAATTTGTTCTAATTCATCTTCCATAACTTTAATCCAATGTTTATCTTCACATGCCTCAATAACAGATGCTGGTTTAATTTGAGAAATTAAACATACCTCTTCATTTGCTAATCTTCCTCTTGTCATAACACCTTGATATTCATTCCCAATTATCTAACTTTCAGAGTGATTCAGTCTTACATACCTAGGTGTGTTCACTTGTTGTTGTTCTTCAGTCACTATGGAATTCTCTGATGATGTCAGTGTGACTGGATCCACATTCTATATCGGTGCACTCTGTATAGGTTCATTTATGATCATCTCAACTGCCGGTTCATAATCCATAGACCTTGAATTTCCTCTATATTGTTCATCTATCTTCACATTTGTACTCTCAATTATTTTCTGCAATCTTTTATTAAAACATCTATATGCCTAGCTCTTAGATGAATAACCTAGAAATATTCCTTCATCATTTCTAGGATCAAATTTACCAATATATTCATCTCTCCTAATGTAATATTTGCTTCTAAATATTTTAAAGTATTTAAGAGTAGGAGTATTACCAAACCATACTTCATAAGGGGTCTTACCAGTTTCACCTTTGATGTGAACTGTTAAAAGTGTAAACCGATGTATTCACTGCTTCTCTCCAGTACACATGAGGTAGATTTGCTTCTAATATCATGCTTCTAGCTGCATCTAGAATAGTTTTGTTCTGATTAATAGGAAAAATAGGTTTTAAGAACCCAAAACCTTTAACAAAGGAGTTTAAAATAGATCATTAAAGAGTATCCAAACCATGAAAGAACAACTATCAAAATGACTGGCAATAAAGCCAGTAAACAGAAAGGACAGCAGAAGAAAGAAACAACAAAACATAAAAAACCAGGGAAAACACTGCACAATTATAAAGCCTTCAGGAGGTCCTCCGCCTTAATCACTAGCTGGTCGTAATTGGTCGTAATAGCTTTAAGTTCATCTAGGTCCTTATTTGGCTTCTTCTCCTTCTTTTTACCTTTGGTTCTTGTTATGGGTCCGTGAACATCTCCCGTGCCTTCAGTGTCAGGGTCAATTTCTAGGGTATCCTTCTCCTCCTCCAAATTGCTGATGAGGGTTTTGGTATTGCCAGCAGAGGCCTTCAGAATGTTTAAGTTTTGCTCTGTGATAATTTTAAGGATTTCCTCAATTTTGATGACTTTATTGACAGTTTCCACCATTGTTTGATCCATAGCATTGGCATTTTCTTTCCTCTCAATTAGGTCTTTCTCATTTTGCTCAAATCTGGGATTGAAGGAGTCTCTTATATTTTCGACTCTATCAATAGTTTTGGTCAAATCCTCCACATAATCTACTATTGACTTCCCTTTGCCAATGCTGATAGTTTCCAGAATCTAGATTCCACTGTTAGTTTCCAGAATCTGGATTCTGGTACTGACAATATTATAATAGCTCGAAGCACTCCTTTTAATTTGTTTCATTATTATTTTGTCCATTAATGATCTTTGGGGTGCTATTGTATTGATCCTTAAAGATGTTTAATTTGACATCCTCATGGAGGCCCTGTTCTCCCTTCCATGTAATCATTTCATCTTGATTGACCACCACATTGGCTGCCCAGTCAGCAGAACCATTAGCTTCACGGTAGATATGAGGTATGAAACTTTTCTCAAAAGTGTTAATGAGGTCTCTAGTAGCCTTTATAATGTTATTGATAGACCATGAGGGCTTAGAGGTCCCCTTGAGGCATTTGATGATGTTGTTAGAGTCCCCTTCAATCCATAGGTAGGGGCAATTCCATCTTTTTGCGAGGAGAATACCTTGGAGTGCTGCCATTGCTTCTGCCTTGTGGTTTGTTTGGCTTCCTATTGGAACAACAATCATTTCCTTGCATATACCTTTATCATGTCTAAGAATAGCTCCACATCCTGCAGGGCCCGGATTACCTTTTGCAGCACCATCGAAATTGACTTTGAACCAACCATGAGGGGGAGATTTCCATCTTGCTTCTAATCTTTTGTTTTGCTTGGGGTCAGAACTGCCAGCATTCTTCAAGCTCCAGGAACTTAAAATGTGAGATTCCAATGGGTTGACGGAAAAGCAGGGACCCCCAATGATCCCAATGTTCTCCACTATAGCCCATTTTATTTTCTGGAAAACAATATCCTGAGTAAGAGAAGTGTCCCTGAAAATATGATTGTTTCTTTCTTTCCATAACCCCCACAGAATGTGAGGGAGTGATAGCTGCCACAAAGTTCTCAAAAAGGAGTTAGACCAATAATAATTCCAGGAGTAGAACAAATCACTAATAGTGTTAGGAAACACCCAATCAATGCAAAAACTCTGAAGAAATCTTTCCCAGATTTAAGCAGAATAGGAACAGTGGATGGCCAGATGGTCCACAAACTCTTCCTCCTCAAGACATAGAGCACATCTATTAGGGAATGCAAAACCTACGCCCTTGAGATTATCTAAGGTCAAGATTTTATTTTGAAGAATAGTCCAATAGAAAAAGTTGATTTTAGGGATCAGTCCCTTTATCCAAGCTTTAGACTAGAAAGGATTTTCAGAAGGGGCAAGGGAGAGAACACCATACATTGAAGAGATAATAATATTACCTTTAGGATCATATTTCCAAATGAGGGAGTCTTCCTCTTTATTCAACCAGGCCGATGACAGATGGTTTTTAAGCTTAATAAGGTTTGGCTAGATACTTTCAATGTTCTGCCATTTATTACCTATCCAATACCCTTCAACTGAAGGACCAAACGCTCTAATACAGGAGGAGGCATAAGGGGCCCATTCTGGGATATCAATCAAAGATTTATCCAAAAGCCAGGGATCGTCCCAGAATTTAATTTTCCTACCATTGCCTACTTTCCATATAACCCCTTTAGCAATGTTGTCTCTACACTTAGAGGCATGATTCTAGATATGGGACCCATTCATACTAATGTCAGAATTGATAAAAGAGGAAAGAAAAGAGGACATAAGAGAATACTTACTTCTCCAGATTTTACACCATTCACTATCTGAGTGGAACATTCTCCAAACCTATTTAGACAAGAGAGCTTCATTTAGGGTCTGGATTCTTCTCAGGCCTAGACCTCCTTTACTTTTTAGTCTGCATACTTGATCCCAAGCCACAAGAGACATTATTTTCTTTTCCTCAAACCCTTACCAGAGAAATTTTCTTTGAATTTTCTCAATTGCATTAGCATACTTTACTGGAATTCTGAAAAGGCTAAGGGCATAGATAGGTATGCTTTGAAGAGAAGCTTTTAGAAGTTGAAGCTTTCCAGCCTGACTTAAAAGGGCTCTTTTCCATCCAACTAGATTTTTATGAAATTTGTCCACCAGTGAGTTCCAAAAAGAATCAGGAGGTGCAATGCCCAAGGGGAGGCCAAGATAAGTGGCAGGAAGATCAGCAATCCGACATTCCAGGATTCTGTTGATTCTATGTTTTCTTCTCTCTAGTGTACTAATGAAAAAAACTTTGCTTTTGACCCAATTAATGAGTTGGTCAGATGCGGAGGAAAACTTACAAAGAGTGTACTTCAAGGTTCTAGCTTCTGAGATACTTTATTCCCCCATGACAATGGTATCGTCCACAAACTATTGGTGAGAACAGGAGTGATCAGCTGAAGAAGGTTGAAGTCCCTTAAAATATCCTTGCATCACCATGCTTTCCATAGACCTACCAAAACATTTAGCCATAATAATGAAGAGGATAGGAGAAACGGGATCCCCTTGCCTCAATCCTCTAGACGCTTGGAAGAAGGGGATGGAGATCCATTGACAAGAACAACAAAAGAGGCTGAGATAATAAGCTGACTAAAGAGGTCAACACATTAGGTGGAGAAACCATAAGCCACAAGAACCTTCACAAGAAAAGACCAATCAACCCAGTGATAGGCCTTAGAGAGATCAAGCTTGAGGATGAGACCCTGTTTCTTGCCCCTTACAAGAGAATGAATATTCTCATGGACAGTAATAATGGAATCAAGAATTTGTCTTCCTAGGACAAAACCATTTTGCTAATGATTAATCGAAGAGGGAAGGACAGTCAGGATTCTGGTGGTAAGAACCTTGAGATAATCTTATAAAAAGAGTTACACAAGCTGATTGGTCTGAACATGTCCATGGAGTCAACACCTTGAATTTTGGGAATTAGTGCAATGAAAGTGCCATTAATTTCTTTTAAAAGTCTTCTAGCCCCAAAAAATTCCTTGACCCCATTCGAAACATCTTTCCCTACAATGTCCCAAAAATCTTGGAAGAAGAACATGGGGAAGCCATCTGGACCGGGAGCTTTATTACCATCAAAAGAAAAAACAACATTTTTGATTTCCAAGTTCAAAGGTATGGAAGAAAGGGAGGCATTCATCTGCTCATCAATGAGGCAAAGAATATTTTGAAGAAAAGAAGATTGAGCATCAACATCCAACCTGTGATCCCTCCTTAGAAGATCCGAAAAGTACCTTTTGGCCTCATTCCTTATCTCTTCCTCCTTAACCAGCTCCCCATTGTCCACTGCCAGTTTAGTAATCCTGTTTTTTGCTTTATGTTTGATAGTCGACATATGAAAGAATCTTGTATTCCTATCCCCTTCCTTTAGCCAAGTGCATCTTGATCTCTGCTTCCAAAAATTTTCCTCTTTACCAATGATTTTATGGTATTTTTAAGGGTTTCATTCTCTTCAGCAATAGACACAATAGAGAAACCATCCTTCTAAATTTGGACCTATATTTTCTTAAGGTCATCCTGGACTTTACCTTTGGCCTCAAAAATGTTCCCGAAGCTGGATTTATTCCAGAGTCTTATATTGTCCTTAGCACTTTTGAGTTTCTTCACAACTCTGTACATAGCAGTGCCCTCAACTTGGATATTCCACCAGTTCTTAATATTACAAGTAATATCAGGGTGATGAGTCCACATTTTTTCAAATCTAAAAGGAAAATGTCTTCTTCTATTAATTGCATCAGCAAAGAGAGTGATGGTAAAATGATCAAACCCAACCCAGATGTGGGCAGATAGGGAGCAACAATAATGTCTGAACCAGTCATAAGAAATAAGAGCCCTGTCAAGGCGAACTTGGATAAGATTATTGCCAGTTCTCCTATTAGTCCATGTGTAATTGCAACCTTGTATCTCCACATCGTTGAGAGCTTGAGTATTTATGAAATCCATAAGGGCCAACCTACTTTCCAATTGAGAGGGCCTTCCACCAAATTTTTCCTCCTCTCTCAAAGGAGTATTAAAGTCTCCCATGACCAACCAACTAAGATTCTTGAAGCTGTCCCTAGTTTCTATAAGTTTTTTCCAGAAGGAGTTTCTAGCTTTCAAGGTGTTGGCTGCATATATGTTGGTGAGGACCCATGAAGTTCCATCTTTTAAATTCTCAAATCTAATGAAAGAGAATTTTTTTTCTTGAATAAGAACATGGCCTTTGACACTATTGAGATTCCACATAGTAGCTATGCCTCTCGAAGCACCTTTCGAGCTTCCACCACTGATACTCCCATTTTTTTAAAACTTTAGTGTTTCAACTTTTTCTCTACTCATTTTGGTCTCTTGAATTAGAAAAACACCAGGTTTACTATCCCTTATCATAATCCTAATAATATCATATTTATGAGGATTATTAAGTCCCCTAATATTCCAAGAGATAAACTTCATAGTTACTTACCGATTCCTAACTCCTTAAGAGTCTTCTGAGTCCCATCTACAATGTTCTTACTGGCCTCCTTGTCTCTGAGTTTGTGGTTAGAAGGTTGACCTAGGGAAGAGGAAATGTACCCAACATCAACTTGAGCTATTCTGCTAGATTTCCTTAGTTGAGAAGCCGAGGGAGTGGATCCTTTCTTGTTCCTATATTTTGGTATTTTTCAGTCAGCTTCTTTCTCGAGAACTGCTTCAGGATTACTGAGGAGTATGGATATTTCATCTTCATTGCCCCAATTAGGGAATCTAGAATCATGTGATGCACTATTTACTATTTTTAAATTTTGATCTGAATCTGAAAGGTTCATACCCAATATAGCATATTTTTGGGCTTCTTGCATTTCAGTATTGATCATAAGCGGGGAAGAGTCAGTCTTTTCTTCTTGGGAGCCAGTGATCTCCCCTTCCTCAGGTTTTTCCTCTTTATTTTGCATTTCTTTACCAGCAAAAGTATCAACAGTTACCACTTCAGCTATGTCTTTTGAAGATATAGTCTATTCTTTCAATTCCTCTATTCAGATCTGCTCTGTCATGGGGTTGTTAACTTTTGTTGACTCATTCCTCAATACTTCCTGGATTGGAAGGTTGGAGACAGAATTTGAGGAGACCACTTGCTTATTTTCCCCCAAGGGATCAAAATAGTTGTTGTCAACAAAGTCAGCTTCCTTATTTTCTGATTTTTTAACTTGCCATACCTTTTTTTCTGGAACCTTTTTACTTTCACCCTGGGGTTTAGTCTGCTTGAGCTCTCCTTTTAGCTTGATAGGACATGATTTTGCCTAGTGACCTACTTTCTTGCAATGGAAGCAAGCAAAGGGGATAGATTCATATTCTATTTGTTGTTTCCATGTCCCCAGCTTTTAAACCATATCTATCTGTTCTGGCATATCTGTATCATGTGCTATCCCTACACAAAACCTAGTGTGAGTGAGTCTCCTTTTTGATGCTGTTACTGGGTCTATAGAGAGGAGTTCACGAAAGGAGCTTGCTATTCCTGAGAAGATGCTTTCTGCCCAATATTAAAGAGGCAGGCCTGGTAACTTCACCCAAACTGGAACTTGTGCCAAAAGAGAGTCATTCATGTTCAGATTCAGATGCCATTTTCGAAGGACCAAGGCTATCCTTCGTACCATCCAAGGACTACCACAAAGTATCCTTAATTTATCTTCTTCACACAAGAAAGTAAAAGAAAGGAGGCCTTTAGGCAATGCTGAGATTTCAACATTACCCTTCAGAGCCCATTTACGTTTGACGTAAGCCCTAACAACTTCGATGTTTGGGCGCGAACCCATAAATTTTCCTACCAGGGAGTTTGACATGTTGTTTATATTATGATCCAGAACCAGATCAGGAATAGAGATAGCGAAATTTCCACCAATTGGATCAAAAATATTCTTGACAGGAGGTAAAGAGGATTTACCAGATGGTTTTTTTCCAAAAAGGGATGACCATTTTCTAGATTCTTTTCCATTCTCCAAGGTCTCTTCATGTGGGCTGGATCCCCCACTGGACCCCCTCCCCCGAAAACCCAGAACCCACTTTCTTCTCTGGCAGAGTACCACTAGTCTGCGGAATGTCAACAACCTTTAGAATATCCGGAGGCTTATCCTTCCCTCCCATAGGATCAACAACTTCATTTTGGCCGCTCCCACCATTGGAACCAAAGTTCCCACCTTTCAGAGAATTTGAATTTTGAGTTCTTCCATTGCCGCTTCCTACTCCTCCCAACTCCATTCCGAAAATAAAAACCTCTCCAGAATAGTTTTGTTCTTCCTGTCCACAACTCCATTTTGCTTAGGTGTTCGGGGTGTTGATAGTTGTCTTCTGATTCCATTCACTTCACAAAATGTATTAAATTCCTTAGACATAAATTCTCCTCCTTGATCTGATCTTAAACATTTGATTTTCTTATCGATTTCATTCTCTACCATTTCTTTGAATAGTTTGAATTTCCCAAAAACTTTTGATTTCTCCTTGAGAAAAGTAACCCAACACATTCTAGAATAATCATCAATGATTAGCATAAAGTATCTATCTCCCTGTAGACTTCTTGTTCTTGCTGGACCACACAAGTCAGTATGGATTAAATCAAGAACATTATTGGATTTCTCAGAAATACTCTTAAAAGTTGTTCTAACTTGCTTTCCCATTTGACATTCCTTACATACCGGATTATGAGGTTTTACAATCTTAGGTAAATCCCTTACTGCCATAGATGAATTGATCTTTATAATGCAATCAAAATTTACATGACAAAGTCTTTTATGCCATAACCAACTTTCATTAATATGTGCAATTAGGCATGCCTTTTCATTGTTATTCAAATGAAAGATATGACCTCTAGTTTGTTTACCAGTTGCAATCTCCAAACCATTTCTATTCACGATTTTGCATTTACCATTCTTGAACTGTAACTAAAATCCCTTTTCAACTAATTGACCAACACTCAAAAGATTATGCTTCAAACCTTCAACATAATAAACGTTGTCAGTATTATGCTTACCATTAAAAGATATAGTGCCTTTTCCTTTGATCAAACAAGATTTATCATCCCCAAATCTTACTAGACCTCCATTGTATTCTTGAAAAGATAAGAATTTACTTTTATCACTAGTCATATGAAGTGAGCATCCAAAATCTATAATCCATTCATCCTTTTCTTCAATTTTAGCTGCCAAGGCCTACCCTACCAGTGGAATAGTAGGTACCGGTTGATCTTCTTTTATTGCAACAAAATCCCATCCATTGTCTGTCGATTCTTCATTAGAATCATCAATAACTCCTTCATTAGCATAGTGACATGATTTATCTCTATTCTTCTTAAATCTGTATCTCTGATATTTAGGATTAGGTTTATATTTCCTTTTAGCTTCTTCTCTCAATATTGCATATCTATCAGGACATCTAGATGCCATCTAACCCTTTATTGCAATTAAAACATTTAAATGGTGATTTTCCTTCATACTTCCAATAGGACCTTTAGGCATTTTCCTTGCAAATGGTGCTTCAATTTCTTCCAATTCTTCATTTTCCTTTCTGATATCTTCAAGTTCTCTTGCATAAAGTGCTTTCCAATCAGATTTGTCAGATGATGATGCTTTGAAGGCTAAATATGTCTTAATTGTAGCAATAGGACCAAATTCCTCAAGCTCAAATCTTGAAAGTTTTTCAACCAAGGTATCTCTAGATACTGATGTATTAGGCATTGTTCTCAACTCATTAATAGCAGTTACTTTCATTTTGTATGCCGGTGGAAATGCTCTTAAAAATTTAGAAACAATTTCATCTTCACTCTAGGATCCTCCACAATATTGTATTCCTAAAACAATTTCATTAACCCTTTCCATAAAAGCAAAAATTCTTTCATCTTCTTCCATTTTTAGATTTTCATACCTGACCCGAAAGCATTCCAGTTTTGGAATTTCGACAGTGGTGTCTCCTTCATTTAATGTCTCTAATTTATCCCAAATAGCTTTAGCAGTAGATCGATCTGACAATCCCATGATTTGCTGATCTAACAAGGCACTCAAGAGTGCTTCTCTTGATTTGCAATCACTCTCTTGATCCTTACCCAATGTTGGTGAATTAGGTTGATTTGGTGTAGGACCAACATAGAAATTCTTTGTAACATCCCATATGTCTCTTCCAATGCAATTCAAATGTGTCTCCATTTGATCTTCCATATACCATAGTTAGTTCCATCAAGTTTCAAACTGTCCTTCCTAAAAAAATTTGTTGCCATAGAATCTCCTCAAGCTGTTAAACTTCTACAAAAAGAGGACTTAGCTCTGCTACCAATTGTTAGGACCCGGAGGCAATTGAGAGGGGGTGAATCAGTTGTCAATTAATTTCAACCCAAATATAACTTAATCAAACTTTATACTTAATACCGGTAAACCAAACTTAATGCCAGTTGACAGATTAGCAGTTAATATTAATACCGATGAAACTCAATGTATAAAATAGAAAGAGAAACAATATCCATAACACATAACACAAAGATTTGTACATGGAAACCCTGTAAGGGGAAAAACCATAGTGGAAAACCTTACCCACAATCAGATGATACTACTATAGATAGTATGTGTATACAAATGGGGTCTGCACATGCAGAAAGGCCAACTACTTAGAGCTCACTGCAAAATCAAAAAATCAGAGTCACACTGACTACAATTGGATGGTTAAATCCAATGATAATGTACTACTCAAAGTAGCATCTCCAATGCTAGATTCAGTACCGGTTAAGCTATGATAATCACTTTCAAACCTTCCTTGAACCTTCTCTATGGTCTACTCATATGATCTTCAATATTCACACATACCATGTTACAATATTATAACCTTACTTACAATATACTTCTCTCTCTACCTATCTCACAAATGAGATCTTACATATATATCAAAACCTAGGACCAAATGTGTAGGTTGGCTAACTAAGAATATTACAATTAAACCAATCATAAATAAGTCAAGATGCGATGCACCATGTTGGCTCAATACATTTACAACAAAGTCCAATTAATTAAATCATCTCCATAACGTGTTATGCTGATCTAGAATAGATAATGCAATCTGGTCCATAACCTAGACCAATTTACCGGTAACAACAAATATGTCAGCCCGATTAGACCGATAACCAAAATACCAAAACCAAGTGTTCGACATAACCAAGCAATCTCCAGATGATAACAAGTCATCTTTAGTGCCGGTGTACAATATAATTTGTCGGTGAGCAATATACCGGTGACTGTGCATAAGTCACTGAACTTGCCGATGAACATAATGTGTCGATTCAACATAACCAAAGATCTCCAGAAGATAAGTGTTGACATCAATGAAAAAACTCATGCAACACATCCATAATACCAACATTAACTACTTGAGTGTTGATGGAGGTTGCATATCAATGATTTCTTTGACCTTTGTTGGATCTACCTCAATTCCTCTGTTAGAAAAAATAAAACTTAGAATTTTGCCAATTGTGACCCCAAACACACACTTCTTTGGATTTAATCTGACATTGTATTGTTCTAATCAATCAAATATCTTAGCAAGGACTTCCAGGTGTCCTTCTCTTATTTGTGATTTAGCTAGTAGATCATCAACATATTCCTCCATGATATTGTGGATCATGTCATGACATAATGTTGTCATAGCCCTTTGATATATTGCTCCAGCGTTCTTAAGACCAAACGGCATGGTGTTCCAACAGTATGTTCCCCATGGACAGGTAAATGTCATCTTGTGTTGATCTTCTGGTGCAATCCTGATTTTGTTGTATCTTGAGAAACTGTCCATTAATGAAAACATTTAATTCCCAGCAGTTAAGTCAACTATCATGTCTATGTTAGGTAATGGGAAATCATCTTTAGGACATGCCTTGTTTATATCTCAGAAGTCTGTGCAAATTCTTATGCCCCCATTGGGATTAGTCACAAGTACCAGATTGGATATCCACTCTACATAGTTGATAGGTCTAATGAAGCCCACATCCAAAAGTTTTTGTAGTTCCACTTTTACCAGTAATGCAATATATGGATACATCTTTCTGAGTTTTTGTTTGTATGGTTTAATTCCTGATAGAAATGGTAAGTGATGTAATACCAATTTTGGATCTAAACTTGGCATATCTGCATATGACCAAGCAAAATTGATTGGGCATTATTTGAAGAACTGTATGAACTTGTCTTTTTCTTCCCGATTTAATGATTCTGCTAAGTGGATATTATATATAACTTCTCCTTCTGCTATATTGACTTCTTTAGTCTTTTCCATGAGTAATGTCAAATTCTCTTGTTCAATAGGGAGGATATCTAACTTTATTTTGCCATTGTTATCACTTTCATCCATATCTTCTGACATAGAGGCACTTGCCTCTCCAAAGTATGTTGTTCTATCCAATTTTATAGCAAATCTTGCCTTATGATCACCATGGGGAAATCCTTCTTTGACACCAAGGAATTCTACAATATCTTCATCATTCTCAAACCAATCTAGAGTTGGTGACTCTTCTCACCCCCATTCAACTAAATGTGAATGTATAAGGGGTAAGTCATTGCTTTCTTCTGTTGAAAAAGTCTCTGACAACATGCATACCTAGTTATTTTGAACATGTTTTACTAAATTTGGATGAACCAGTATATCCTCATAGGCAATGTCTTCAT
Source organism: Cryptomeria japonica (assembly GCF_030272615.1). Classification (NCBI taxonomy): domain Eukaryota; kingdom Viridiplantae; phylum Streptophyta; class Pinopsida; order Cupressales; family Cupressaceae; genus Cryptomeria; species Cryptomeria japonica. Next base: position 414,440,967 of record NC_081406.1, on the reverse strand, counting down.
CAATTGGTGGTTGGTTATCATATGTCATGTCTATTGCTAGTTGGCTGCTATCATGGTTAGATAGAAATTCATAGTCGTGAGAATCTGTCACAATTTTTATGTATGTTTCACTATCTGAGGTTCTGTCACTTATCTCATCTTGTTCTTGTAGCTTAATTTGTTCTTGACTCCTGGATCTCCTTTGTATGGTGGAGACCCTTCTCAACCATGGTATAAGATATTGCATTCTATCTTCATCTGACTCATTTGGTAGAGCTTGTGTTGTTTCTCTTGGAAAAAATATTGACAAAATCCAAGGATTAGGCCCATTTGTTGGTGCTAAACCCATATCCATTACCACATTTTCTTGTGAAGATATTTCAGGTACTATATTGTTAGATGATTTTGCATTAGTTTCTTGTAGAAGACACCTCGTATCTTCACCATATGATTCAATACTAGGATATGTTGTTGCTTTCTTACGTCTCTAAGATGAAGGAGGAAATACCCGTGTTGATGGCCGATTTTGAGGTATGTACTCTGATGGTAGCCTAGGTTTTTTCAATATGTCAAGTGTCCTCTATCTTACCTCTATTATCTTTGGGATGTGTTTATAGCCTAACCCTTAATTCTTTAAGTTTTTCTCAGGTAAAATAGGTTCCAATCTTCCTTGTTTCTGTAGTCCCAAGCCTATGGTACCATCATACCCATGTTTTTGTATCATTATGAAACCATTGCCATACTGATCTAAAGGTAACCTTGGTATTGTCATGTCATCTTCTTCTTTATATATCCATTGGTTGATATATTTATTTAAGGATTCTTTCTGTAAGTCTCCTCATCTAATGAATGAGCATGAATCTGATTATTTGACTATCTCTTTTCCTTTATCTTGTTTCATCACAGTGTTTTGTGGTTTACCAAAAGACCTTGGAGAAAGAGATAATTATCTAACATTCGACGCACTTGAAATGGAGTATTCCCCACATCCAACATCTTTAATCTGCAAATAAGATGTTGTTGGTGTATCTTCTATGTTTCTGTGATTATCAATGAATCCATTTGTGTAGTAAGTGGTGCTTCTTGATTAATGGGTACTTGGTTATCCACACTTGCCTTTAAATGATTATAATATTGAAATAGGTTGGGATCACCCTCAATACCGTTGTATGGGAACTTAACATGTTGGTGGAATGTTGAAGTTATGGCCTTCATGGCATGAATCCATGGGCAGTCTAAGAGAATTTTATACCCTAGTTCTCTATCCAAGACTTGAAAGGTAACCTTTGTTGTGGTAGGTCCTACTTGTGCTGGTAGTGTGACTACACTTTTTGAAGGGCTTCATCATCATATGCTTTGATTTTTATTCTCTTTGTAGGATCAATGTATGTTGGATATGGTAGTTTATTGTTGCTAATAGGATATTTTGCTGCCATTGATATCAACATATTCCTATGATTTATTCTGGTGAGTTTGAGAAGATCTTGTTATCCAGTTTTGTAGCTTGGTTTTGTTGATCACTGTTTTGCAAAATCCAGTATTCCTCTGGTATATTCCTATGTGATCAGATCTTGTGTTGAGGATTTGGGATATTGTTTGGGATGATCTTGTGTATCTTCATTTCAGATGGTTCATGAACTGGTGCCTCACAAGTTATCTTTCTTCATGATAGTTGTTGATCGGTTGTGTTCTTGAGCTTTCTAATGTTGATCGATGAAGATTTGATAAGTGGTGTTGGTGCAGCTGTTTGTGATGATTCTAACATGCTTGTCGGTGTTTCCTAGTCATTTCCTGTTTGTTTTGGCAATCTACATTGATCGTTGTGCAATTTTTTGGTGTTTTTCATCAACCAGTGATGATTTTTTGTGTTATGTGGTATTTTTGATGGTGTAGCATGTTGCGGTTGATATTGGCATGATTTTCGATGGATATGATCATTTGGAAATTTAAATTAGGTCCATGCTATGTAATGTAAATCATTATATTGGTCTAGTGGTTGATCTTTGTATCGTGAAATATAATTTTTGTAATTGTGAGTTGAGGGTTTAGCCAACCTTATTATCAAGGTTGATGATTTGTATATATAGATGATATATTCTTGTAATTTAGGTATTGTCATAGTGTCTACATTTTCAAAGAGAGATGAATGTGCAGACAAGATATTTATCATTCAGTGAAGTGTTGAGGTGAGATTGGTGTTGCAGAGTAGACAATTGTGCTTAACTGGAATTGTCATCAGGTATTTGCAGATGCTATCATTATAGATCATTTCTTTCAGGTTGTAGTCTGAATCTTTTTGTAAGTCAATGAGACTTCCCTTAGGGTTGTAGCCTTCTGGGAAAATATCTTTTAAGCAGTGAGCTCTAGACAGTGTTCCTGAATGCATGTGCATTGCCCATTGTAATATTTTCACATACTACTGCAAAGTATCATCTTACTGTGGGTAGGTTCCCACAGTGGTTTTTCCCTTAACTGGGTTTTCCATGTCAAAAATCTTGGTGTTGTGTGTTGTGCTATTAATTTACTTATCTATTTATTGCTCCAGTTTATCAGTTTTGTTTTGGAATTTGATTTTCTAAATTCGGGGAAGACTAATTCACCCCCCCTCTCAGTCTTCCTTCTTGATTTTTGCTAACAATTTCTATCAGAGCCAAATCCTCTTGTAGAAGCTTAATCACTTGAGGAGATCTGAGATGGAAGCTCAAGGTATTCTTTTCAAGAAGGACATTTCAAGGTTTGATGAAAGTTACTACACTGTATGAAAGAGACGTATGGAGGTGCACTTGAAATGTCTTGGAGAGGATTATTGGAAGATCACTAAGAATGTCTATGTTGTTCCTTGATGTCTATCTATGGAGAAAGAAGATAAATAGAAGAGCAAGAAAGAGAGATTGATAAGTTTGAAGCATTGATTGCCTGGAGATTGCCTAAATGTGTTGGTAAGTATGATGGAAAGTTTCCCTTGAAATGTTTTTCTTGTAATAAGATAGGATATTTTGCTTCTAGATGCCCGAAGAGAATGGCTAAGTATGAAAAATGTGATAAGTTTGATAAGCATGATAGGAATGATAGATATGAGAAGCATGAAAAATATGATAAGCCTTATAAGTCTAAATGGAAGTTTGGGAACCAAAAGAACTATTATTATGATGCAGATGAAGGTGTTACAAATGATGAATCAGAAGGAGATGAAGTTGTGTTTATTTCCATTAAAGAAGATAGACCTATACCTATTGATTCCACTAGCTATTTTGTTGAGGAGAAAGCTTTGGCTGCAATGGTAGAATAAAAGGGTGAATGGGTGATTTGACAACGGTTGACAACATCATATGACTAGTGAAAAAAAAAATCGTAAGCATACAAAGGTATGATGGTGGAATAGTTAGATTTGGAGATGAAAAATCCTGTGTGATCCATGTGAGAGGTTCTCTTTCTTTTGATGGTAGGTGTTGGTTCCCAAAACCATAGATTGGAAAACCAAAATAATTTCCAAATCCTTAAGTAATCTTATCGGCCTTGGCCAATGAAAAGGGATGGTCAAAGACCAAATCCCTCTACACTTTAGGCTCCACCGAACCTAGGTGGGTGTGCCTCTTCCTCTCAAGTGCAAAGGAAGTTATTTATAGTGGATTTAAATCTTCTATCAAATTTACACAACTGGCAAATTATTGTTCTACAACTATGCTTTATTATGTGCTTTAACAGACTACTTTGAAAAGAAATGATTGTGAATGTATATTAAAAATAAAATTTCTTTCATGACTTAAATAAAATCTGCATAGATCAGTTCATATAGGATTTGGGAAGAATATTTCTCTATCAAGGACCTTGAATGTATATAGATCAATAACAGACCAGTGCCTCTATCTGGGGATATATATGACACTCTATGGACAAAATATCTTATCAACTCAACAGACAATTCCTCATCAACTATGAAGGTTCAGTATGCATTACACAAACAATAAGAACTCAATCTTTCACTTAATGCAATGGCATGTGATTCACATCATAGAAAATCTATAAACAAATTTATCAAGAGGACAAAGATAACTCATCAACACAAAAGTATACACAATATTTGGAAAAAGAGACAATGAACCTTGTATATTAATCTTCAGGAAATAATTGCATACATAAGATGCACTTGTAAATACTTCATTATAGATTACTTGCACAAAATGATACTTCTTCTTCCTACAAACTTCTCTAATACAAAATGATATTCAATCCCTACAAAATTATGTCATTCTTGTGACTCCCCCTGTTACATAAAAAACAATTAACTCCCTATAAGTATTTGAATCAAAAGACATATACGAAAGGACACACCCTTTCATACACATAAGGGAGTCACAAACAGTTTTCTTCCAAAGGACACACCCTTTGGTAAATAGTTACAAATGAGAATCCAAAAAATATTAAATGATGCTTTAATAATGTGTCTTCTATTCTCTGCCTCGATAAAATTCGTCAGCAAGTATTCATTATCTTCTCATTATTTTTTGCACACAAAGATAAGCCAATCAAATTCCTCGGTTTGGAAATTAAAATATCTCACTTTCAATTAGGTCTTAATTGGAAGGATCAATAATCTTTATTCCCTTATGCAAATACTTATTAAAAAAATTTATTTAAATCAAAGTATTAAACACTTGTAAATATTTATTTAAATAAAATAATTTACCCTAATGATAGTTTTTTCATAACCTAAGGTAAAAGATTTTATATGACAAGTAAAATAAAATATTTCCCTTTTAAAGATGACATCTGTGAATCAATATTCTAGCCGCATTTTCACCCTACAATATTTAACTTTAATTGTTTCCTTTGCTGTGCATCCATTCGTGCCACGTATCTTCTTCTGGTTCATTCGAGGATCACCCTTTATCTTCTCAGCCAAACTTCCTTATCGTCGAGCTATTCATAGGTCTTATCGATTCTTCAATTTCATTGATACATTTTGCCTTAACCACCTTAGTCTAATGCCTACCGCTAGTGGTTAGTCGCCAAGTCACAATGGGTAACTGACGAGTAGTTTCTCATCACGGTATAGTGACAGATGTTGGATCTCTTTCAACCTGCTCACCCCTTAACCTTCGTCTAGTTTCCTTAATTTGCTCGTCCTTTGCTTGATCTGCCTCCCTTTGCGCTCCGCCATGTGTCTGCTTTTGATTGGCTCTGGGATCTTTATCCTACCACCTCAGCACAACCTGGACTCACCACCAGAATTTGGTCTTTTGAATTGCTTCCTTAGTGGGCCCCACCACTCAGTCGCCATGTCGTGGCCAATGTACATCGAGAACCTTCCGATCGCGGTATAGTGACCACCATTGGATCAATTTGTCTGACCGTCTGATCGTCCTCATCTACTCAACCTTTAACCACACTTGAGTAACTCTCTATTTTCTTTGTTTGTCCATGCCATGTGTCACTTTTTGGTTCACCCGCGGATCCACCTCGACTGCCACTGGACACCACCTGTCTTGCCATTTCATCCACCACTGGACCTGGGTTCATCTTCTATGCTTCACCACATGGCACATCTTGATTTTCTTACAGATCTACCAGGATGACACCTCATATGCCACCTTGGTAGTCGCTATGTCTTAGATGATATAGGTCATGCAACTCCATCTTGTGCATGGGTGATATAGGTCATGCAACTCCATCTTGTGGTATAGCAATGACCATTGGTCCACTTCAAACTTGTGTGCTCATTAACCTCCCTTTTTCTGCATGTGTTTAGTCGCCAAGTCGTGGGTTTAAACCAGCGTGCATCTTTATCTTGTGGCATAGCAACAACCATTAGATCCTCTGCAATCATTGCCCGATCAATCAAACTTGCTCGATCTTTAGCCTCCATCCTCTCTAGTCTGTTGTAAAATTTTGGTTTCCTCGGGATACGCACACATGTGGGGTCTACCGGCTTCAGCCTTCTTCGTGCCAAAAGCCTTTTGTCTTTCGACAGTTATCATATGGAACACTTTGGACTTAAATGTTAAACAAGCTTATCCCACAAACAATGTGGGATAAAGGCATTCCCTCTGCTAGCATAGCACACTTGAAAGTTTCCAAAGCCTTTTCCATCATTCTATATGCGTAGGTTTGGGAGTCTTGGTGATACCGATTAATCTTTGGATGGCTCCATTTTCTTAAGTATGCTCTTGCATATAAAACACCTGTAGTAAATGCTCGAATGATAGGGAAAAGGGCATCTATATATAGCACAAAGTAATTTGTAAAAATATGTGCTAACAGTGGCTCTTTTTGGGGATGTATGTTCTCTTTAAGGACATAGCAAGATCCTAGTTATCTTTGGAAAGAAGACCATAATACATATAAAACAAAAATAGGAAAAGGAACAGGAACCTGTGCTACTAAGGTACAAGAAATACTCCCTGATACTTAAAAGAAGAAATGTGTGAGATGTTGAGTATGGATTGAAAACTCCTGCATTTCACCATTAGTATTGTTCAAGAATTATTCATTTTCTCCTCCTTTCTGTAGATTCTTGTCTGAGTTTAATTTGGTGGCCCCAGGCCCCCAAAAATGAACATCATTTCTTTCCTCTATCAAAAACCTGATTCCCATCGTGCAACAATATGCACCTTCTGACTATATGATCATCCTCTTTACTAACCATATGAATTGATGCACTCATTTTTTCTACTTTTCTATAGTTGCATCCAATCATCATCATCAAATCACTATACTCATATCCTTTATCATATTTGGTTTCTAGATATGTAATCTTTTAAACATTTATCCAATGTTTATTTGAAAACCCTAATATTTCACCATGCCTCACTTCCTTGAAAAAAATTTCCAGACACTTTTACTATCATATGTGGATTGTGCCTTAATGTAACTTTCATAAAAACTCTCAATGTCAGAAATCTAAATACTCTTTTCATTGTATAACACATTTTTTGAGTATGTAACATTCTTTGGAGGGCAAATAAAATTTAGTCTACTTGTTCTTTCTTGAAACATATCTGAGCCTCCCAATGTAATATCCGTATTAGACTTAACACAACCCCTATTGCAATAATTCAAACTATTTATCCCTTTGAGATTATGTCCCATATTGTTCATTTTTACCACCTCCTTACTTTGAAGAGATATTTCATTTTTCTTAATTGGTAAATTAGGGGACACATAGGAATCTTTATCACATGTGATTTTATCAAAATGAGAACCTGAACAAATATCACCTTCAAACATATTTTCTATTTCCCTATGCTTTGGAAATATTTTACCCTTCTCACAAAGAGACTTTGGATACATATCTTTTTTAACAATGTTGTGCTGAGGTATCACATCTGCCTTCTCATATATTATTTCCTTTTCTCTCAGTCTCTGAAATATTATTTCGGGATATACCTTCTTCCATATCCTTTTCAAATAATGGACTCGAAAACACAGAAATTTTTGGTATACCTTCATGGGAATTTTCTTGAGAGTCATCATTCTCTTGAATAATGTCTTCATTTGCTGAAGTGCCTTCCTATACATAAAATTTTTCATGAAGATTATTATCCAACATAGTAAAAGCATTTAGGAAATCGGTTATTATCACATTCTCTTCAAATGTTTTATCCTCTTGGAGTCCATCACATGTTTTATTTTCAGGAACAATATCTTCATAAATGCTATTTGCTGATGTTTCTTCATGTATGTATACTGAATGTAAATCCATTTTGCCTTCACTTCTTGGATAGTCAATAATTTCATAGGAGGGACTAAAAAATGATTCACAAAAAATCATTTCCTTACATTCATGTGGAGTTTCATGATATTGAGGATTTAAAAAAAATTCAAAAGGATTTTCAAGGACACATTTCCTATTACACTCCTCACTGTGTAAGTACTCCCTTGATGTATTATTTTCTTGGGAATCATCATTTTCTTCATCAAATAGACCCTGAACGTGCCCTAATCCATTAGTCTACTTATTATGAAAAAAATTAGGATCATTCTTCTGAACATATCTTTCATATTCTTTATCTAACAAATACAAAATTTCTTCTAGACCGAGGAATGTTTCCTCTTTATTATTTATGTCTATACCTACACATATGGATTCTTCCCTACTTAAATCCATAATTTCTTCTTTATCATCAGATTCTTCCTCTAACATGTTTTCATATAAAATCTCAAGTAGAAGCCTTACCTGAGGATCATGATAAATCCCCAACTCATACATTTTTCTTGAAAATGGGGGCTTGATGTTTGAAGGTATTTTTGTGTATATATTGAACATCCTCATAAATAATTGTGTTGTAGATTCATCTTCCTATTTTTCTATATCAAGAAATTCATCCAAAGGAGACATACAGACTTTTGCTTCTATTATGTATTGTTGGTCCTCCTCTGGCTCATAGCTCATACTTCCCTCTTCACCTGCATCATAAAACACATCAAGCAACCATTGCTCCAACTCCCTCCATGATGATATTCTATGTGTAGGGAGTGATTCATAAGCTTCTCTTTCATTGTCCTTCAAAGTCCTGACAAATAATTTCATCACATAATCTTCTGCATAAACCTCATAATCTTTTACAAATGCATAAAATACATCCAAATGATCAATTGTTGATTCATCATATTCCCCACAGAATTTTGGTACAAGTTGTGAAAGCTTAGGGAACAACTGGTTTGGAGTACTTTGAAAGCCACTGAGATCCAAAGGCCTGATGCCACCTGGAATAAAAGGCTTTCTTTGAAACATTTTCACAAAGGAAATTTTTCATCTCCCTCTAGGTCTCTTCCCCTAATAGAGTAACCAATTGAAATAAAATTTCTTATTAGATAGAGTCACCACCTCCTAAGAGGACTAATAATTTTATTTACTTTACATGCTTCTTCCTCCAGTAGAATCTGAAACAAGCTCACCATAAATTCTGAACTTTTTGTAACAACTCCCCACCAGAGTCGCCAATCTATTGTGTGACTTGGATGGGGAAAACAAAACTTATCAAATCTTCAATGAAAAAACACCAGAGATTCTAGGTGAATGCTAAACTATGCATGACAACTCCTTAGCAAAGTCGCCAATCTGTTGGTGCCCAAAACCACAGATTGGAAAACCAAAAGACTTGCCAAATCCTTAAGTAATCCAATCGGCCTTGGAAAACAAAGAGGGATGGTCAAAGACCAAATCCCTCTCCACTTTAGGCTCCAATGAACCTAGGTGGGTGTGCCTCTTCCTCTCAAGCATAAAAGAGGTTATTTATAGTGGATTTAAACCTTCTAGCACGTTTACACAACTAGCAAATTATTGTTCTGCAACTATGTTTTATTATGTGTTTTAACTAACTGCTTTGAAAAGAAATGACTGTGAATGTATATTGAAAATAAAATTGCTTTTAGGACTTAAATAAAATCTGCATAGATCAGTTCATACAGGATTTGGGAAGAATGGTTCTCTATCAAGGACCTTGAATGCATACAGATCAAAACCTTAAAATATCAATAACATACGAGTGCCTCTATCCGGGGATATATATGACACTCTGTGGACAAAATATCTTATCAACTCAAGAGACAATTCCTCATCAACTATGGAGGTTCAATATGCATTACACAAACAATAAGAACTCAATCTTTCACTTAATGCAATGACATGTGATTCACATCATAGAAAATCTATAAACAAATTTCTCAAGAGGACAAGGATAACTCATCAACACAAAAGTGTACACAATATTTGGAAAAAGAGACAATGAACCTTGTATATTAATCTTCAGGAACATACATAAGTTGCACTTGTAAATACTTCATTACAAATTGCTCGCACAAAATGATACTTCTTCTTCCTATAGACTTCTCTAATATAGAATGATATTCAATCCCTATAGCATTATGTCATTCTTGTGACTCCCCCCTTTTACATTTAAAAAAAAAACTCCCTATAAGTATGTGAATCAAAAGACATATATGAAAGGACACACCCTTTCATCACATAAGGAAGTTACAGACAGTTTTCTTCCAAAGGACACACCCTTTGGTAAATAATTACAAATGAGAACCCAAAAAATACTAAATGATGCTTTAATAATGTGTCTTCTATTCTCTGCCTCGATAAAATTCCTCAGCAAGTATTCATTATCTTCTCATTATTTTCTGCACACAAAGATAAGCCAATCAAATTCCTTGGTTTGAAAATAAAAATATCTCACCTTCAATTAGGTCTTAATTGGAAGGATCAATAATCTTTATTCCCTTATACAAATACTTATTAAAATAATTCATTTAAATCCAAGTATTAAACACTTGTAAATATTTATTTAAATAAAATAATTTACCCTAATGATAGTTTTTCATAACCTAAGGTAAAATATTTTCTATGACAAGTAAAATAAAAATACTTCCCTTTTAAAGATGACATCTGTGAATCAATATTCCAGCCGCATTTTCACCCTACAGTATTTAACTTAAATTATTTCCTTTGCTACACATCTATTTGTGCCATGTATCTTCTTCTGGTTCATTCGAGGATCACCCTTTATCTTTTCGGCCAATCTTCCTTATCGGGGAGCTAGTCACAGGTCTTATCGATTCTTCAATTTCATCAATACCTTTTGCCTTAATCGCCTTAGTCTACTGCCTGCCGCTAGTGGTTAGTCACCAAGTCACGATGGGTAACTCATGATTATTTTCCCATCACGGTATAGTGATAGACGTTGGATCTCTTTCAACCTGCTCGCCCCTTAACCTTCGTCCAACTTCCTCAATCTGCTCGTCCTTTGCTTGATCTTCCTCCCTCTGCACTCCGCCATGTGTTTGCCTTTGATTGGCTCTAGGATCTTTATCCTACCACGTCAGCATAGCCTGGACTCACTGATGGAATTTGGTCTTTTGAATTTCTTCCTTAGCGGGCCCCACCACTCAGTCGCCATGTCACGACAAATATACATCGAGCACCTTCCGATCACGGTATAGTGACCACCATTGGATCAATTCATCTGACTATCTAATCATCCTCATCTGCTTGGCCTTTAACCCTTCTTGAGTGACTCTCTCTTTTCTTTGTCTGTTTGTGTCACATGTCACTTTTTGGTTCGTTCACGGATCCACCTCAACTGCCACTAGACCTAGGTTCTTCTTCTGTGCTCCACCACGTGGCACATCCTAATTCGCGTGCAGATCTACCAGGATGACACCTCATCTGCCACATTGGCAGTTGCTATGTCATAGGTGATATAGGTCATGCAACTCCATCTTGCAGTATAGCGATGACCATTGATCCACTTCAAACTTGTGTGCTTGTTAACCTCCCTTTTTCTACATGTGCTTAGTCGCCAAGTTGCGGGTTTAAACCAGCATGCATCTCTATCTTGTGACATAGCGACAGCCATCAGATCCTCTGCAATCATCGTCCAATCATTCAAACTTGCTCGATCTTTAGCCTCCATCCTCACCAGTCTATTGTAAAATTTTGCTTTCCTTGGGATACACGTGCACGTGGGGTCCACCAGTTTCAACCTTTTTCATGTCAAAAGCCTTTTGTCTTTCGACAGTTATCATACGGGCCGCTTTGGACTTAAACATTAAACGAGCTTATCCCACAAACAATGTGGGATAAAGGCTTTCCCTCTGCTAGCGCAACACACTTGAAAGTTTCCAAAGCCTTTTCCACCATTCTATATGCGCATGTTTGGGAGTCTTGGTGATACCAGTTAATCTTTGGATGGCTCCATTTTCTTCAATATGCTCTTGCATATAAAACACCTACATTAAATGCTCGAATGATAGGAAAAAGGGCATCTATATATAGCACAAAGTATTTTGTAAAAATATGTGCTAACAGTAAGAATAACACTGATGATGTCTTGTATGTTGAAGGTTTGAAGCATAATCTTTTGAGTGTTGTATAGATGGTTGGTAAGGGTTATGATCTATAATTCAAGGATGGTAAATGAAAGATCTTAAATGCCTTTGGTATAGAGATTGCATCCAAGATAAATACTGAAGATAACATTTTTCATCTAAATGTTGGTGAGAAAATTTGTTTGAATGCTAAGATAGATGAAAATCGGTTGTGGCATAGAAGAATGTGTCATGTAAACTTTGATTCATTCATTAATATCAGTTCTACACAAATTGTTAGAGATCTGCCTAAGATTGTTAAACCTGTTAATTTGGTATGCAAGGAATGTCAGTTGGGCAAGAAAACACAAATTTCTTTTAAGAACAAACAATATACATTTAATGGACCACTAGATCTTGTGCATACTGACCTGTGTGGACCTAAAAATGTTAGAAGTGTGCAGGGTGATAGATATTTTATGCAGCTAATTGATGATTATTCTAAGATGATGTGGGTTGTCTTTTTGAAGGAAAAGTTAGAAGCATTTGACAAATTTAAGATATTCAAAGTAAAGTTGAAACTGAGTCTGGATTGAAGCTGAAGTGTCTGAGATCTAATAGAGGTGGATAATTCTGTTCTGGTGACTTCAATTCATTCTATGAGATGCATGGAATCAGAAGACAACTATATGCTCCTAGAACCCCACAACAGAGTGGAGTTTTTGAGAGAAAGAACCATACTATTTTGGATGCTGCAAGATCCATGTTAATTGAAGGAAATGTTCTGAAGGTCTACTAGAGAGAAGCTATTAGCACTGTTGTTTACACATTCAATAGAGTTCATATCAAAGGTTATATCGGTAAGACCCCTTATGAGCTTTGGTTTGGTCATGTTCCTACTATGAAATATTTCAAAGTTTTTGGTAGAAAATGTTATATCAAGAGAGGTGAGGATATTAGAAAGTTTGATGCTAGAAGTGATGAAGGTATCTTTTGGGGATATTCTACAAAGAGAAAATCCTACCGGTACTATAATAAAAGACTGGGAAAGATAGTTGAGAGTGCAAATGTGAAGGTGGATGAGAACCTTTGGAAGGAGATCAAAGCTTATGATAATGGTCAACATATTATTTTAGCTCCCATTCAGTCCGAAGAGCCGAAGAAGAATGATCCGATAGAGATTATTAATCCGGATGTTGCTACTAGTGAAGATGTTCAGGAACTTGAGGATCAGAATAATCAGAAGACTCTGAGGTATGTTAAATTGAATCATTTGGAGAATCAGATTATTGGTGATAAGAATAAAGGTGTGATGACTAGAAGAAGGTTAGCTGCAGAAGAAGTATGTTTGATTTCTAAAGTTGAACCTAAAGATGTTGTTGAAGCCTGTAAATATGATAACTATATAAGAGCCATGGAAGAAGAGTTAGATCAGATTGAAAAGAATAACACTTGGGAACTTGTGCCTATACCTAAGGATAAGAATGTTATTGGTACTAAATGGGTATTCAGAAATAAATTGAATGAAGTCGGTGAAGTAGTTAGAAATAAAGCTAGATTGGTATGCAAAGGATATTCATAGTAAGAAGGAATTGATTATGAAGAAAATTTTCCTCCAATTGCCATAATTGAAGTTGTTAGATTGTTAATTCCTTATGCTACTTATAATGATTTCAAGGTATATCAGATGTATGTCAAATCTATATTTTTGGATGGTGATCTAGAGGAAGAAGTTTACATTGAGAAACCTGATGGATTTTCATCATCGGATGATGGAGACATGGTATTTAAATTGAAGAAAGAACTTTATGGATTGAAACAAGCTCCTAGATCTCGATATGCTAGATTAGACAAATACTTGTTGAAATTGAGATTTACTAAAGATGTTGCTGACAACAATCTGCACTTTAAGGTTGAAAATGATAACATTTTGATTGTTGAAGTCTTTAGTGATGACATTATTTTTGGTGGTGATGATGATATGAGTATGAAGTTTGTCAGTGATATGTAGAAAGAATTTGAGATTTCTATGATTGGTGAGATGAAGTTTTTATTAGGTTTGCAAATTTTATTGTTAGGAAGAGGTATCTTTATATCTCAAACTAAGTATGTGAAGGAACTGTTGAAGAAGTTTGGACTAGCTGATTCCAAACCGGTTGGAACTCCTATGGTGATTAATTGTAAATTGTCCAAAAATGATGAATCTATGAAAGCTAATTAGAGTTTGTACAGATCTATGGTTGGTGGACTACTATATCTTACTCAGACTAGGCCTGACATTATGCATGTTGTGTGTATGGGTGCTAGATATCAAGCTGATCTGAAGGAGAGTCATGTCACTGTTGTTAAGAGGATATTCAGATATCTAAAGGGAATTGTGGATTATGTTTTATGGTATCTGAAGAATGATGATTTCATATTGTGTGCCTACATTGATGCAGATTGGATTGGTGATTTAATTAAAAGAACAAATTTCATAGCATTCAAATGTCCTAATTTACATCATGCTTACATTGCGCTACACTCTATACAAATATTAGATGCAATCCTTATCCAATCAAATCATTCAAAAGACATCCTTAATCCATTATGTGTACACAAAGATTTTGAAAGCAATAAATCAACAATTGCTTTTTATTTAACTATTCCATAAATTTCAAACTTCACAATTCCAAGGCACTTCTATCTACTATAAACTTTAGAAAGTTACCAATAAATCTCAACTTATTAACACTTTTCATTTACTCAGCTAATAACAACACTATCTAATTGTTTTCTTAGTCTAGTGCACTTTTCTGTGATGTCCTTCCTTGCACACACTATCAGCGGTTCATAATGAACATGAAAGAGACAACACTGGCTCAAGATTTGGGCCACAATACATCGACACTCAGAATGACCACCATAGACAACAAAAGAGGAGGTCAAAGGAGATATCATCAAATCAATTCATTAAATTAAAAGAGAAGAAAAGTTGCTGGCAAAATCAATCAAGAAATTTAAGTGTGACAAGTGGCACCACAAGGGAAAAATAAAAGAAAGAAGAACTCAGTGGTCATCCCAAAAGTAAAGACATCTCAAAATGACACATTAATCCTAAATACACATCACATAAATCATAAATTAACTCAAGGAAAAATAAACAACTCATCCAACCCACATCACGAGGTGACCAACATTAGTCACACTAAAGGGAGTAATCGCTACACAACATCCAAGGGTGAAATTCCTTGAATGTGTTAGAGAGTGCATACCATATTTAAGACTTCTATTTTATCCATATGTCCGTATTACTTTCATTATTTTTAAAGGAATTCAATTTTTTTTTTTAAATCTAGGCAATTATCCTTTATGAAGGTTGACATAGGTAGGAAGAGATAAAGCAAATATGCACTCACACATGCACAAGGAATATACTCATACCATTACTAATGTTCAAGATATCTTATCTCTACCATGATCATATTCACCAAGTTATAATAGAAACAAAGGTTAGAGATTCAATTACTCACTTGATAGTAAACTACAACACGCATAATTTCCATTAATGCACAACTAATAACCTATATAAGATTATAAATTCCTTCATAAGGTCTTTAAGAAATTTAGTCAATCATATATTTAAACAAGAAAAATAGGTCTCATTACAAAATCCAAAGTTTAATATCAATTTCTACTCTTACCAATAATAATCTTCTGACATACTTCTAGTTATCTAAGTTAAGAATATCTTAGTCCCACTTCCAGAACTTAGTTTTATTTTCATCTAATACCACTTAAATTCCAAGAATATATGCATCATTATATTTAAAATCACTTCCTATTATTACTTGATTACTATCATTCATCGACTATGTATTTTCTACATTTCAAGACAAATTTGACATTTAGAATCCCAACACAATTTCATATAACTAATTATCATTTTATCTCATTAGAATTCACTAAGGAAGCACTTCTTAAAATTAAAATAAGGCAATGATAAAGTAACCTTTCTTAATTTATCCATTTAGTTAAGAGAAATATTTATTCAATGCCACACAATTCCTACACAAAGCTAAAACTTTTATCTTGCCAAACCATATAAAGACACAATGGTATCATTATGATTTCTACATATGCAATGCACCAATCCTTGCTTAAATAAACATATTTATCTCCTTTAGTTTCACGATACATTTCCTATTTAAATGATGGGATATTCTATTTAATCAATTCTTCCTTTTAAAGAACAAGGATCATAAATGCAATACCTAATTTTCAGTTTTCAATGTAGATTAATTTCATCTAATCTTCTCTTTAACGTATAAAATTCATATTCATAAATCATTATCCAATCCTTCTACTTAATATCAATAACCCCCAAGTATTTGAATCCTTTACTCCAAAGAGAGAAGATGAAGGAAGGGATATTGCCACACAAATCAATACACGCAAATTTATGCAAACTCAGTTTGAATTTCCTAGTCATGCCAAATACAGCTATGACTTTTAAAGATATTCAATTTCAACTTCCATAAGATCTCCTACCAATACATGTGCAACTAGCAATCCCAAATCCTTTGATAGCTATGATTTCCTCAAATGATCTTTTATTACATACAAAATCACACATATACCAAAACAACCAATAGTTCTATGGGGTAATCATTACATTACCAACTAACTTCCTTGCATTTCACATAGGAGATTAAAATAAGGAAAAAGGCATTCCAACTACTTCTATTAAGCACCACATACAATTCCTTCATTTTTCACATCATGATCTATACTAAATTATTCCTAAATGTATAATACAAACACTTCATCCTTCTATTCATAGGAAGATCAACATAACAGACTAATTTTATGATCATCGCATTAGTTAAGAGGATACACACATTCTTTTCTCATTCTGCAACATGATTAATTATGTATAAGGAAAACAACCTTAATTATTCAAGTAAGCACTAGAAATTTACAAAGCAAGTAAGAACATATAGACACTTCTCTTATTCTAATGACATGCATATAGAATAAATACACCCTTTACTTAAAGTTATGATTCTGAAAAGGAATTTGAGAGAAACACAAGGCATAGATATCTAAGATTCCAAAATTTCCAACAACACTTCTTCTAACCCAAACTTCGAAGAGTAACTTGATTCAAAGGAACATCAAGAAAAATTCACAAGACTAATAGCAACATCCTTAACCAGAGATCCTAGTGTTGTAACATGGGCTCTGATACCAAATGTAATGCCTGCCAAAATACCCCTGAGAAATATATCTAAAACATGCTAATTTAATTTTTTTTTTAAACAATACAGCACATAACATCACTTAAGCAATGCAGTGAGCACACAACAACAATTAGGTGTTACGAACATAGAATAATTCACTCAAGCTATTCAAACAATTACGCAAGCGGAATACAATAAATCTTTTTTACTAACTCCCTAGGGTATCTCAACACCATTACTTAATCTACCTACATAAGAAATAAGCATTTACTTTCTTCTAGTTCAATACCTCATAATCTTAATCATTATACACACATAGGTGCAACATAGAAATACCTAACACTCATGATATGCAACCTTCTTAATCTTTCATTTAATATGAGATTATATCTTTCAATGCACCACTATTTCCTTTTTCACTTAGATTCAATTTATACACCAATTCCAAATGTTCCTATTACCATTAACCAACCTCTAACTATAAACATCACCATACACATACCAAGATTAATCCCTTACATTGCATTAACATAATTTCCATTTACAATTAACTTCTACATAGTCACTTATAATTCTATGCTCCTAGCATACTTATTACTTCATCATGATTCCAAAAGCACATAATGCAATACTCACAGAGTCTCCTTAAACATTTAACCCATAGCTCGTTTAATACTCATAAAATCTCTTACACTGTATCAATTAACCAACAATCATCTCATTACAAATCAGGTAACTACACGAATTCATCTCAACACAAACTATGATAAAATATCCTAATTCCATAACCACTAATAGCATCCACCAAATGGAGATATAATCTTAAACCCTAACACATGATACATTATAATCCTTTCCTAAAAGATAAGCATTTATTTTACCATCTACCCATACACTTACTAGTAATTTCCATTAATAAGATTAGCAATTCATTCAGTAAGAAGATCCATACAATATTTCATAAGGAACCTTCAATTACATCCCAGGCATTATAAAATTTCAATTCAATCATTAGATCACTGTCTACGAAGTATGATACTATAATTTCAAATTCTTTAATCACAACTCATAAACATATCCTAAGATATCTTCCAATATTACCCATACTCATACCTCCTATCAAGACATAACATTTCTTCTACTTAAATCATTAGTTAAAGACATCATTTCAAATCTAATACCATTGTCATAACATTTATCTGATTTACTTTTAACATGGTTCATCAAGAATACAAAATGCATCATTTAGTTTCGAACAACAATACTTATCCACATCTCATGCATCCATTTCATTTAATATAAATGCATTACACTACAACTCAGAGTTCAACATTACAATCATCTAACATAATCAAAAGCTATCACTATAACTAGAACAACATAGTCATTTATCATATTCATGACTTCTTTTACAACTGTTACATAAGAATTTTATTACGTAAATCACATCATCATTTAAATTCTTGCTGCAATTATTATCCATGAACAATCTGAAGAAGCATCCTCATCCACGCAAGAAGAATCCAACAACAGGAACATCCCAATGGTTTAAAAGCATCAACCACCCGACCATGTGGAACCAAAGGAACCACCCCCCATGCTAGGAGATGACACAAGGTCCCAACACACACTCTACATCTAGGTTGACACTTATAACCAAAGAGACTAACCAACAAGGACTCTCAAGAAATAAATCACACAGAACCACAAGAATAAACTCCCAGAGGTGTAAAACTCATCAAGACATAAATGCATCCAATAAGCATAATCATAAAAAATAAAGGGGGAACACATGTAGGAGTGGAGTGTCATCACATGCCATCCTCACAACATAATAACACAAGGCACTAGCCTGATGTACATGTGGAGACATCTCAACCTATAAGAGACCAAGGGAGATTATCTTACCGTCTTCACAACCTTCTCATGCTTATCCTAAAACATCCTCCCTAGGACTAAGCCATGAGGCTCCAAAACTATTCATTATCTTATTTAAATGAGTTATAAATTCACATCCCCATTAATTCATTTTCAATGTTATCACTTGTTTACAGATCATGGAAAAATCCAATGTGCCCTGGTGGTCTAAACTTCATGCATCCTTACAAGGAACCTCATGCAAACTATCTCTCATGACCCCGGTCATCACAAGGAAGCCCACTCCTCCTAACATGGCCCAATAATAAATCACAAGAGGCTCTACCAACATAAATACATGAAAACAATACTTAAAGCAGCCAAAAACTTCCACACATACTCTCACAACATATGCAAGGTTACAATAACATCCATATAGCAAAATGAGCCTCTTGGCTAGCAATAAACAAAGGCATAACAAGCCATCAAATGCTACCATCAAATACAGAATAACATCACAGCAAGGCCTACTCACTTTCTGGGCCAAAACAACATAAAGATCATCTCAATCATCCATGGCCTATCCACATGGAAGAGAGTCTAAAATACCCACAATGGTATAGAGAAGTAAATATACATAAACCATCAAAATACTCAAGGCTGATATAAGCCAAATCTGGAAAGTATTAACAGACCTCAAAAATAGCCTCTAGTACAAAAAATCATTTGGGAAAAATACTTCAGAAATGACCAAAAACTCACAAAATACAACACACAGGTAGGTTAGCATTTTTGCCCAGTAGGACAACGCTTTTGCCAAAAAGATAGTGCTTCTATCAAAAAGAAAGATGACGTTTCTACCGAAAAAGACAATGCTTCTGCCAAAAAGAACAACACTTCTGCCAAAAGAAAGACAATGCTTCTACCGAAAAAAAGGCAGCGCTTCTACAGAAAAAAGACAACACTTTGCACAAGACTTAGAGAAATCTCAGAAATTTTTTAGGTAAAATAATAAAATCCAGACTTTACAAAAAGGCTCGAAAAACATATGAATAGAGACGCCCAGAAACAAGGAATACTTGGGTATAAAAACAATAAAATATCTCAAACTATAGACCAAGATTTAATCAAATATCTTCACAAGAGTTCTCACAGAACCAGGAATGGCATACATAGGAAATACCAAATACTCATTTTCCAGCAACTATACAAAACCCAAATAATATAAAGTTCTCCCCAAATATTTCCTTTCAGCAATAATAAAACTATAGCATATAACATTATTTCAACCCAATACCCAAAACAATGCAGACACAATGCATACACAGAGAAGCCATTGAAACCAAAATACAAAGTGAAGAACTTCAACATGCAACTTTTAAGTAATGGATTGAAGCTGAAGAAGAGCTCCCACAAGCCAAACCAAATCCAATCCAAGCTCCAGCCAAAAACCAAGAAAGAAGAAAATTGAAAGCTAAGAAGAAAACTTGCTGGAGAAAATTTCCAGAGGAGAGCCAACCCCAAAAACTTCATGGGTAAGAGAATAAAAAGACAAACATTAACCAAAAACCCTAGCCTCAATCTCGGCCAATCAAAATATTCCAATCTATAATATATTTTATCAACCCCACCATATAATATAATTTTACCTCCCTTTCCAAATTCAACCAATAAAAGAAGAGGCTAGGTAAGGTAAATATAAATCATGCTTTTACAATTAGGTGGGAATGTTTTATTATTTTATTCTAAAGTGTATTTATACAACCCACTTAATATAAAAGTCAACTAATAAATAAAACATGAGCTACAATTAAATAAATCAAATGGGGAAATTAAAATTAAATAAACCAAAGGCTCATAAATGAATTAAAGAACCAATTAAACATTAAATACCAAAAAAATATTAAACCATAGACGATTAAATAAATAAATAAATAAACAATTAAATACCAATAAAAGATCAAATCAAAAATAAATATAATGCCACAACATAAGCTAAACAATAAATATTAAATCATCATTAAAATAAATAAATATTAAATATCAAGTAATTAAATGCCCAAAAGGCAAGAATCCAATAAATTAATTTAAACATTAGACAACCAAATAATCAAATTGCTATAAATCAAAATATTTAAAATAAACATTATTGACTATTTAATCTCGCATCAATAATCAATCAGCCTCAACATAACCAGATTAACCAGCCAATACTAACATACTCACAACACAGAAGAAATCAAGCTTACTAACTGACATGTTGAATTGCGCCAAGACGCTGACAACTCACAATGAACAACTTAGACCTAGAGTATGTGAGGGGGACCTGTGCCAACTTCGAACCACATACCATTGGGATTTAAAGACACGCTCAGACCTATGGAGCTAGGTGGAGTCGATGTCTGGCACCTGCGAATCCTGCATCCACAAAACAATGATATGACATATGTATATATATTATAATAGGCAAGGATTAGAGAATCACAACGACACATCCCGCTCACAATGAGTGATGTGGCATTGTCTCTATCCTAAAGACAGTCATACAACAATCAAACACACCATAAGATCAACTCATCATAGATATTCATTAAATATGGTTAGTACATAAAAACATCATCAAGTGCTTGATTAGTATAATTCATGATTATAGTAAGGTATGTAAAATCCATCAACACTTATGCTCATCAAATCACATGATCAATATAATCTTTCGATAGTCAATCACATAATAAGTATATAGTGTCTAATAAATCAAATGATCAATAACGATAGTATCAACATCATATAAATCATCTGAAATAGCATATGTCCAATAATATCTATCACGCATGAATTAAAAGTCAACTCTAGTCAAAACAAGTCAAGTCGAGGGTGGACCCTACATCTTTTTTCCTTGCATTGATTGTTTTTCACATTCATATGTTGTCATCAATGCCAAAGGGGGAGATTGTTGGATATGGTTTTTTATTGTTGCTGCTAAGATATTCTATTGTCATTGATGTCAATATATTCCTGTGATTTATTCCGATGAGTTTGGGAAGATCTTCTGATCCGGTTTGTAGCTTGGTTTTGCTGATCACTATTTTGTAGAATCCGATATTTCCTCTAGTATATTCCAGTGTGATCAGATCTTGTGCTGAGGATTTAGGATATTGTTTGGGATGATCTTGTGTATCTTCATTTTATATGGTTCATGATTCGGTGCCCCGCAAGTTATCTTTCTTCATGATAGTTGTTGATTGGTTGTGTTCTTGATCTTTCTGATGTTGATCGATGAAGATTTGATAAGTGGTGTTGGTGTTGGTGCAACTATTGGTGATGATTCTAACATACTTGTTGGTGTTTTCTAGTCATGTCCTATTTGTTTTGATGATCTGCATTGATCGTTGTATGAGTTTTTGGTGGTTTTCATCAACCGGTGATGATTTTTGTGTTACGCAGTATTTCTGATGGTGTAGCATGTTGCGGTTGATCTTGGTGTGATTCCTAGTGGATATGATCATTTGGAAATTTGAATTAGGTCCATGATATGTAATGTAAATCATTATATTAGTCTGGTGGTTTATCTGTGTATCATGAAACAATTTTTGTAATTGTGAGTTGAGGGTTGAGGGTTTAGCCGACCTTATTATCAAAGTTGATGATTTGTATATAAAGATGATTAAATTATGTAATTTCTGTATTGACATAGTGTCTGGATTATCAGAGAGAGATGAATGTGTGAACAAGAGATTTATCATTTAGTAAAGTGTTGAGGTGAGAATGGTGTTGCAGAGCAGACAATTGTCCTTAACCGGAACTATCATTAGGCATTTGTAGATGCTATCATTGTAGTTCATTTCTTCTCGATTGTAGTCTGAATCATATTGTAAGTGTTACCCCCTTATTTTTGCATTCTTTTATTTTTCCCTGTATTGGAATATTTATGCTGAGACAATGCATGTCAACTTTACCATAGCCAGTTTGTCCCGACCGATGTGTTTCTATGTCTAAAGTGTTTGTGTCTTTGAACCCAGGGTTTAGTTCAATAATTCATCTGTTCATTGGTTCATTGGGTCTTTGTATATTATGTCCTAGTTGCGGCAAGACTTGTTAGAATATTCTGATACTGGAGGAAAACTGAGAGGGGGGGGTGAATCATTTTTCCACAAGTTTAACACTTAAAGAAAATTATAACCTTTTACCGGAGCAAGATAAGAACAACAAAATGAAAGATAAAAAATGAAAGCACAGATCACACAACACCAATATTTTTGACGTGGAAGACATAGTAAAGGGAAAAAACACAGTGGGAAACCCTACCGATAGTCAGATAATACTTCTGCAGTAGTATGTGAAATAACTACAATGGGGATTTCACTTGCAATTAGGCCAACCACCTAGAGCTCACTGCTCATCACAAAAATAAGTCTCACTGACTTACATAAATATTAGACTACAATCCGAAGAAAATGAACTATGAAATTAGTATCTCCTAATGCTTGATATAGTTCCATTTAAGCATCGATGTCTGCCCATGTTAGATATTTGGTTAGTCCCAAAGACACTGAGAGTGGGGGTGAATCAGTGTCTAACCAGTGGATGAGAGATTTAAACTTATTTGTAACTTTACAACCCAAATGAGTATATTGGTAAGCAAATAATAATACAGTAAAGAGAAACAAAAGAATAAGCATTAATGCACACCATAACATAGGTATTTTTGGCGAGGAAACTCAGTAAGCAAAAAAAATTGGTGGGATTTGTGACCCATAATATTTACTCATTGGCCAATATGAATAAATATTACTTAGTACAATAGGGGCCTGCACTGTTAGGTCCCGGAGACAACTGAGAGGGGGGGATGAATCAGTTGTCTAATAAATTCAAACCAAAAACTAATTAACCAACTCAATGCTTACTACCAGTAAACCAGTTAAGTATGCCAGTAGACAGTGTTAACAGTAAATTATTATACCGGTAAGGATTAATGCATGAAACATAAACATAAAGTCATCCACAACACATGACACCAATATTTGTACGTGGAAACCCTGTAAGGGGAAAAACCACAGTGGGAAACCTTACCCACAATCAGATGATACTACTATAGATAGTAAGTGTACAAAGAGGGGTCTGCACATGCAGAAAGGCCAACAGCCTAGAGCTCACTGCTCAATCACAAATGGGAGTCACACTGACTATAGTTGGATGGTTAAATCCAATAAGAATGTAGTGCACAAAATAGCATCTTCATATGCTGGATTCAGTACTGGTGTAATGCTGATATGCTTCTACAAAAACCTAACTTCACTTTCAAATGATGTCTTCGTGTATACCTCTGCTTGATCTCACATATACCTTCACTTAATTCTTTTTCGCATTCCACACTTGATCTTACAAATAAGATCTTACATGTATACCATACCCTAAGACCAATTTTAGTAGGTCGACTCTACAAGATATTACAATAAAACATTTTACAAATAATATAATATCCAATGCAATAACCAATTAAGCATTTCAACTTAATGCATTTACAACAATAATAAATCATCTCCATAGCGTGCCATGCTGATCTGGAAAAGATAAACCTGCCAGTGTAACCCTAGATAACCTGGACCTATTTGTCGGTAAAAGCAAATGTGCAAATATGAATATACCAATGATTATTACTTCAAAATAAAGTGTCCACATGATGTCTTCAACATTACCAAGTGTCTTCCATATCATTCCAGGTACCGGTGAACAATATATGCTATCGGTGAACCATACACTAGTAACTGTTGCATAGTTAACTGTTTGCCAGTGAATGTTGTTGGATCTCCGAAGTAGGTGTATTTAGTAGGTGTTGACATCAATGACAAAACCATACCAAAATACCAACAATCTCCCCCTTTGGTATTGATGGCAACACAAGATGGAAAAACCGTCAAAGTGCCGAAACAAAAATTCCAAATACAAAAACCAACAATCTCCATTTCTCCCCCTGCGAGTAACAATACCAATTTCTTCTTAAATGTCTTTTTCAGAATCTCTCCCCTAAAATCTCTTTTTCTTACCAAAAAGATAATGTGTTTTTCCATAGATATCTCTCCCCCTTTGACATCAAATTCCAAAGTTAAAAAAAGCCAAGTTCATACAAAATACCAACCAATTCAATATACCAACTACTCCCCTTGAGAAGTAGCTTCCTCATCAAATACCGAAATAAAGATTTGTCCATTTTAATTCTGTCAGTTGATGACAATCATCAACTGTCTAGGTCTCTATCGGTGGTGGTATGACTCCAAGTTGATCTCTGAGATACTCAAAAGTTTCTTTAGGCAAAGGTTTTGTGAAAATATCTGCAAGCTATTCTTTAGTATTCACATAAACCAGTTTTATCTCTTTTTCTTCAACTTTTTCCCTTAGAAAATTCTGTTTGATAGAAACATGTTTTGTTTTAGAATGTAATACCAAATTTTTAGATATATCAATTGCTGCACTATTATCACAATATATAGTAATAGGTTCCTTGCATTTTACCTTTATGTCTTTCAACTTTTGCTTAAGCCAAAGTACCTGTGTACAGTTTGTTGCTGCTGCAACATATTCTGATTCTGCTATTGATAAAGATGTACAACTCTATTTCTTACTCAACCAAGAAACTAATCTCTTTCCAAGAAAAAATGCTCCTCGAGTGGTGCTTTTTCTATCATCCACATCTCCTACCCAATTTGCATCTGTATATGCACGTAGATCAATATTTTCATCTTTAGGATACCATAATCCAAGATTTGATGTGCCTTGTAAGTACCAAAAAATCCTTTTCACTGCTGATTCATGATTTTCCCTAGGATTACTCTGAAATCTAGAAACAATACATACTGCATTCATAATATCAGACCTGGTTTGTGTCAAATATAGTAAACCTCCTATCATAGATTTGTATCTAGTTGGATTAACAGGTGTAGATTCATCCCTTTGAGATAATTTGTCATTTGTAGTCATAGGTGTGCTTACTGGTTTAGAGTTCTCCATCCCAAATTTCTTTAGTGGTTATTTTAAGTACTTGGATTGATTCAAAAATATACCTTTATCAGTCTGTGAAATCTGCAATCCTAAAAAAAAATTTATTTCTCCAATCATAGACATTTCAAATTCTTGCTACATTTCAAGAGAAAATTCTTTACATAATCCATCTTCTCCTCCAAAGATTATATCATCAACAAATACTTCAATAATCAAGATGTCA
The DNA here is from genome assembly GCF_030272615.1 of Cryptomeria japonica. Taxonomy (NCBI): domain Eukaryota; kingdom Viridiplantae; phylum Streptophyta; class Pinopsida; order Cupressales; family Cupressaceae; genus Cryptomeria; species Cryptomeria japonica. The sequence continues at coordinate 414,414,876 of NC_081406.1, read as the reverse complement.
TCATTAGTTACTTTGTAATATAAATTGCTATCTGCATTTCCTTTAGTAAAACCAATCTTTAAAAGATACTTATCCAATCTTGCATACCAAGATCTTGGGGCTTGTTTCAATCCATACAGAGCTTTTCTTAACCTACAAACCATATCATTGTCATCTGTCAAAGAAAATCCATCAGGTTGTTCAATATAAACTTCCTCTTCAAGATCTCCATTCAAAAATGCACATTTAATATCCATTTGATAAACTTTGTAATCCTTGTGAGCTGCAAAAGCCAAGAATAATCTAACTACCTCAATTCTGGCTACCGGTGCAAAGGTTTCATTGTAATCAACTCCTTCTTTCTGAGAATATCCCTTACACACTAGTCTTGCATTATTTCTGACAACCTTACCATCTTCATTAGGTTTGTTTCTAAATATCCATTTGGTTCCAATTACATTTTTATCTTTAGGCCGGGGAACTAATGTCCAAGTATTATTTTTCTCAATTTGTCCTAATTCTTCTTCCATAGCTTTAATCCAAAATTTATCTTCACATGCCTCATTGATAGATGATGGTTCAATTTGAGAAATAAGACATACCTCTTCATTTGCCAATCTTCCTCTTGTCATAACTCCTTTAAATTTGTTTCCAATTATCTGATCTTCAGAATGATTCAGTCTTACATACCGGGGTGTCTTAGTTTGCTGTTGTTCTTCAATTACTGTGGAATCCTCTGATGATACCGAGGTAACTGGATCTTCATTCTGTACCAGTGGATTCAGTGTAGGTTCATTTGTCACAATTTCTATTGCCAGTTTAGAGTCTATATACCTTGAAGTTCCTCTAAATTGTTCATCAATCTTTACATTTGTACTCTCAACAATTTTCTATAATCTTTTATGAAAACATCTATATACCTTGCTCTTAGATGAATAACCAAGAAATATTCCTTCATCACTTCTAGGATCAAATTTGCCAATAGACTCATCTCTTCTAATATAACATTTGCTTCCAAAAATTTTGAAATACTTAAGAGTAGGAATATTACCAAACCATAGTTCATGAGGGGTCTTACCGGTTTCACCTTTGATGTGAACTTTGTTGAATGTATAGACAGTAGTGCTTATTGCGTCTCTCCAGTACACATGTGGTAGATTTGCTTCGGATAACATACTTCTTACTGCATCCAAGATAGTTCTATTTTTCCTTTCAACAACTCCATTCTGTTGTGGTGTCCGAGGTGCTAATAACTGTCTTTTGGTCCATTCACTTCACAGAATGTATTAAAGTCCTTAGATGTGAATTCTCCTCCTTGATCTGATCTTAAACATTTGATTTTCTTACTGGTTTCATTTTCAACCATTGCTTTGAATAGTTTGAACTTCCCAAGTGCTTCTGATTTTTCTCAGAGAAAAGTAACCCAACACATTCTAGAATAATCATCAATAATTAGCATGAAATATCTATCACCTTGTAAGATTTTAGTTCTAGCTGGACCACATAAATCGGTGTGAATTAAATCAAGAGCATTATTGGATTTTTCTGGAATACTTTTGAAACTAGCTCTAACTTGTTCTCCAAATTGACATTCCTTACAAATTGTATTATGAGGTTTCACAATTTTAGGTAGATCTCTAACTGCCTTAGAAGTACTGATTTTTACCATGCAATCAAAATTTACATGACATAGTCTCTTATGCCATAACCAACTTTCATCTATATGTGCAATTAAGCATGCCTTTTCACTGTTATTCAAATGAAAGATATTACCTCTAGTCTTATTACCGGTTGCAATTTCCAAACTAGTTCTATTCATGATTTTGCATTTTCCATTTTTAAATTGTAACTGAAAACCTTTCTCAACTAATTGACCAACACTTAAAAGATGATGCTTTAATCTTTCAACATAGTAGACATTGTCAGTGTTATGTTTACCATCAAGAGATATTGAACCCTTACCTTTGATTGAACAGGCTTTGTCATCTCCAAATCTTACTAAACCTCCATTGTATTCTTGAAAGTTCAAGAATTTACCTTTGTCTCCAGTCATATGATGTGAGCATCCTGAGTCAATAATCCATTCATCCTTTGATTCAACTTTAGCTGCTAGGGCTTGTTCTACCGGTTGAGCAATAGGTGCCAGTTGATCTTCTGTTATAGCAACAAAAACCCATCCATTGTCTACTGGATCCTCATCAGAATCATCAGTCACACCTTCATCAACAATGTAGCAAGATTTATCTTTGTTCTTCTTAAATCTGTATCTCTGATATTCAAGATTAGGCTTGTATGTTCTTCTAGCTTCTTCTCTTAGTCTAGCATGTCTATCAGGGCATCTTGAAGCCATATGACCAATCTTATTGCAGTTAAAACATTTAAAGGGTGCTTTACCTTCATACTTACTTCCAATTGGACCTTTTGGCATTTTCCTTGCAAATAGTGCTTCAAGTTCTTCAAGCTCTTCATTCTCCTTTCTGGTTTCTTCAAGTTCTCTTGCATAAAAGGCTCTCCAGTCTGATTTGTCAAATGATGGAGCAGATGATGTTAATGCTTTAAAGGCCAAATCAGTCTTTATAGTAGCAACATGACCAAATTCCTCAATTTCAAAGGCTGAAAGTTTTCCAATCAATGTATCCCTAGTTACTGATGTATTAGGCATTGTTCTCAACTCATTTATAGAAGTAACCTTCATTTTATATGCCGGTGGCAAACCTCTTAAGATTTTTGAAACAATCTCATCCTCACTCAAGGTTCCTCCATAACATTTGATACCCAAAACAATTTCATTTACTCTTTCCATAAAAGCATAAATCCTTTCATCTTCTTCCATTTTCAGATGTTCATACCTGACTCAGAAGCTTTCAAGTTTTGCAATTTTGACTGTGGAATTTCCTTCATTCAGTGTTTCCAAATGATTCCAAATAGCTTTAGCAGTAGACCTATCTGATAATCCCATGATTTGTTGATCTGATAATGTGCTCAAAAGTGCTTCTCTTGCTTTGCAATCATTTTCTTCATCTTTGGCTAAGGTGGTTGGGGCAGTCTGACCAGCTACAACAGTAGTATAACCATTCTTAGTAACTTCCCAGATGTCTTTACCAATGTAGTTCAGATGTGTCTCCATTTTGATCTTCCATATCCCATAGTTGGTTCCATCAAGTTTAGGACTGTCCTTCTTGAAATAATTAGTAGTCATTGGATATCCTCAAGTTGTTAAACTTCTACAAAAGAGGACTAAGCTCTGATACCAATTGTTAGGTCCTGGAGACAACTGAGAGGGGGGGGTGAATTAGTTGTCTAATAAATTCAAACCAAAAACTAATTAACCAACTCAATGCTTAATACCGGTAAACCAGTTAAGTATGCCAGTAGACAGTGTTAACAGTAAATTGCTATACCGGTAAGGATTAATGCATGAAACATAAACATAAATTCATCCACAACACATGACACTAATATTTGTACGTGGAAACCCTGTAAGGGGAAAAACCACGGTGGGAAACCTTACCCACAATCAGATGATACTACTATAGATAGTAAGTGTACAAAGAGGGGTCTGCACATGCAAAAAGGACGACAACCTAGAGCTTACTGCTCAATCACAAATGGGAGTCACACTGACTACAGTTGGATGGTTAAATCCAATAAGAATGTACTGCACAAAATAGCATCTTCATATGCTGGATTCAATACCGGTGTAATGCTGATATGCTTCTACAAAAACCTAACTTCACCTTCAAATGATGTCTTCGTGTATACCTCTGCTTGATCTCGCATATACCTTCACTTAAATTCTTTTTCGCATTCCACACTTGATCTTACAAATAAGATCTTACATTTATACCATACCCTAAGACCAATTTTAGTAGGTCGGCTCTACAAGATATTACAATAAAACATTTTACAAATAATATAATATCCGATGCAATAACTGATTAAGCATGTTGGCTTAATGCATTTACAACAATAATAAATCATCTCCATAGCGTGCCATGCTGATCTGGAAAAGATAAACCTGCCGGTGTAACCCTAGATAACCTGGACCTATTTGCCAGTAAAAGAAAATATGCAAATATGAATATACTAATGATTATTACTTCAAAATAAAGTGTCCACATGATGTCTTCGACATTACCAAGTGTCTTCCATATCATTCTAGGTACCGGTGAATTATATACCAGTAACTGTTGCACAATTAACTGTTTGCCGGTGAATGTTGCTGGATCTCCAAAGTAGGTGTATTCAGTAGGTGTTGACATCAATGACAAAACCATACCAAAATACCAACATGCACATGCAGGAAGGCCAATTGCCTAGAGTTCACTGCTCAATACAAAAATGGAGTCTCACTGACTACACAATTGGATGGTTAAATCCAATAACAATGTACTACTCAAAATAGCATCTACAATGCTGGATTCAGTACCAGTTTAAGCTTTGTCTAATACCTCTGCCAAAACCTTGCTTTTCTCTTCTCTGCTTCTTATTCGCTCTCAAGATCAATACATCAAAATGCATATACAATTATTCACTCTCATATATCGCTTACATACATACCTACATACATACTCTCACACAACTCAAATGACCTACAAGATCTCATACATATATGAGTCTTTACGATACATCATGTCGGCTATACAAATATAATATTACATTACAATACATTTTGCATAAACAATATTATTTCCAAATCGCCTTGGACTGTCGGTGTGATAAGTTGTCGGTGTAATTGGATGTCGATGTGAATAAATCTTGTAGTGACTGTCAGTGCCGATAGAAGCTTTGAACCCTGCTACTAGTTCGTTGCCATCAATTGCAACATCAACCATTCTCATCTGAGTGTATAATGCCAACAATCTCCCCCTTTGGCATTGATGGCAACACTCATGAGAAAAATCCAAAACTGATATCCAAAATTTGAAGTCCAAAAACTGAGAGTGCTCCCCTTGAGCAAGTGATCTCCTTCTATATATTTTTCTCATTACACCATTCCCCCTTTGACATCAATGACAAAGGATGTCAAAAGTATCAAAAATTCAAAATTTACCTAGAAACTTGTAGTCGGTTATGTACAATCTGAAAAATGTCTGCCAAAACCAAGTTAAGACCTTGCAAAAACTTTGTACTGTTAGAAATTATAGTTTCTGTCTGCCGAATTATCCCGATGAGATAATGCATCTGATGCTCCAGTGATCTTTCCCCTTTAATAGTTGCCTTAGATAGCTCATTCCGGTGTGTTAATAAATTATCCAATCTAGGACCAAGTTTGTTCTTTAACCTTGCTTTCTCTCTTTCCAATTTCTCAATCTTCTCTTCATAAGTAGCCATCTCTTGATCCAAAACTGATGTTAGTTCCGAAGAATCAATCATATTGTCAGCAATGTCATCAATTTCTTTCTTTGTTTTCTTTATTTGCTCATCAATATCTTTTGTTAGATGGTGAGGTTCGCATGCTTCCCTGTACAATTCCTTGTATTCCAGAATGGTGGAATTTAGTGTCGGTAACAATGAATCAATCTGTCTTGTATAATCCTTTATTGTTTTGTCAAAGAATTCATCATTCTCCTTATTAACTCTTTCCTTAATGGTCTCCTGATTTATCTTATCTACAATTTGAATATTAGAAGAAATGAATTTGGACAATGTGTCCAATTTACCTATAGACCCAACAATGTGATCCACCTTGCACGTCGGTGCAATCATCTGCAAAATTGGTAAAGAATCATCAATAGCCTTAAATGCTAAGGAATTGCATTTTGTTATCTTCTTAATGGAATCTAATAATACATCAGTAACATTTGTCAGTTTGTAGTCCATAGTAGAAGTACTGGGAGGAATGCTAGGTTCTGCAATAACTTTCTTCTCTTCTCCAGATACCTTAACCTCTTCTTTATCCACTTTCTCTTCCTTATTTTCAATCTTATCCTCATTCTTATTTAATGTCGGTTCTGAATTGATCTGTTCTTGTTCCTTTTCTTCTTCAACCGGTATCTCAACATTCTGCTGAGTGTCAACAGTCTTGACCAGTGATTCAGGTTTCTCAACATTTTTCAGACTTAGATTTCTTCTCTTTTGCAATTTCCTTGTCCAATATAATATTGATGTCATGAGTGTCAACATTCATTGTGAATACAATGTCTGACTCAAAATCAACATTATCTGTTTTCACTTCCTCTAATATCTTTTCTTTTTCAGGCTCATTTTGCATTTTTGTCGATGCCTCTGATACTACCGGTGGGGTGTCTTGTGTCGCTGGTGGTAAGTTGTCCTTAACTATGATGTCAAGTACACTGCCAACCTACTCTTGCCCTTATCTATTTTCTGATATACTTTAGTAAATGATTTATCAATTTTTTGTCTATCTTTCTCTTCCCTTTTCTCCTTCCCAATAAATAATATATCCCATTTATCAATTGTTTCATCTGCAATCTCTTTTACTCTGCCAGCCATAAGACTAACTTGTCGGTGACCACTCACAAAATAGTCCTGTTAGCTTTATATATTAAGTCATCTATTTTTTGCTTAGAATTAATAGGATGAACCGCTAACAGTGCCTCAAGCTTCAATTTCTTATCTAACTCCATAATGAACATTCTCTTTGCTTCAAGTCTCAAGTATAAATCATTAGGAATAACATCTACAACCTCAATAAGAACCTTCTTATATATGTCTAGATACAAAATTATACTTTCCTCAATAGTATCCTTATCTGAATCCTTAAAAGAATGATAGAATTTATTAACATTACTAAGATTTCCTTCTTGAGTTATTTCATTTATTAGTTCAGTCGATGAAAGAGTAACCAATTCCTTTTGTTTTGGTTGTTTCTTTGGTGTGACCTTCTTCTTCTGACCACTGGGCTCTCTCACAGCTTGTTGTTTCTTTCTAAGTGTTCATGATTTCTTAGGAGATGGAGCAGGTGCTGGTGAGGGTTTTTCTTTTCTTTCTTTCCACCCTTTTGAATTCAACAGTCTTATCATTGTCAGAATTAGATGGGGTAGCCACAGGAGAGATATGTGCTACCGGTTGTTGTTCTGATTTTCTTTCTTGTTTAGCAACACCTTTCATCAGATCTAGTTTCAACAATCCCTTCTTAACAACTTATACAAACTTTGAAGCATCTTTTATTTCTTTTTCTCTTTTCTTCCTCTGCTTCAGCATAGTAACATCACTCTTTATAGTTTCAGCATTACCAAAGATTTTCTCAGTGGGTTCTGATGGAGCATCTAGTAGTATCTTGGCATAAGATTCCAAGATGTGTGAGTCCACTTCATAACCCATCTTTGTTATCCAGACAGTTCTAGGTCTAACTGCCTCCATCCATACTTCATCTCTTTTAATCACAAAGCATATCTGTTTGTCATATTTGTCTACAATTCTCTGAGGGATTCTTTCCCTTTGCCTCATTTTTTCTTGAAAGTTCTTAGCATGTCACCATCAGAACCTATGTCGGTAATTGCCTCCTTAATCTATTTTCCAACAAAAATATCATAGGCAAAGTCCTTGTGTCCAATACCGAGAATCTCCTTTGAGAAATATAGCATTAAGAATATAGTCAAATTCCCAAACTTGAAAGTTCCCTTCTTGTCACCTTTGATCTTGCTCAAATTTTCTAACAGTTCATCATTCAGCCATTCACAAATGTCAATTTTAGCATTATTCATAACCATCTCATAGGAACTATGAATGCATAAACTTGAAACAAGATTTAGCCTATTAGTATGAGCAACTTTGTATCCAATAACCATACTAGCATATTTGACATTGTTGTCGGTTATAACACTAACCCTAAGTGATATGTTATCAAATGTAGCGCCGGTTAAGTTCATAACTTCTTTGTTTGGAATTTTCTTTTTCTTATCAAACCTAGTTTCGGTAGAAGGTAAACTAGTAATAGCCTTAATTGCTTCCTTAGTGATCTTGAAAATTGAGTCTAACCACAAAAATTCACTGTGTACTTGACTAAGAACATAATGGACAATCTCATATGAGAATTCAGGCATGTGAAGGATGTTAGTGAACCCTAAATCTTCAACAACCTTGTGTTCCGGTTTGATTACACCTTGTTTGTCAGTGATAACATTCATGAACATGTTCCTTAAATCCTCAGACCCTAAATCTTCGATGTTATAGTGAATGTATGCCTAGGGTCTTCAACAAATGCGACTCCTTTCAAAAAATTTCAAAAATGCGCCAATGGAGTCATCCAAATTTTCTATCTTAGGGATGATCTTAAAGACTGGTCTAGGACACTTGACATTTTCCATAATAGTAGGGTTTGCAATGAATTTAGGAATGCAAGATGAAGAAGCCATTTCGTAAGATAAATACCTTTGACTGTCGAATGCAAGTGAAAACCTAAAATGCCCTGAAAAACCTTTGCTGCTTCGCCTCTAGAATGTTGGTGCTCAACTCCCGCGCTCTTCAAATGCTTGAATACTTTGGTAAGTTGAAATGAGAAATTCAAGTGCTTTATAACCAAAAAGTTAACCTACAACCGCATTAAATGCTTCATTGGTGAAGTGAATACTCAACATATGTGCCGGTAAAGAAGAAATATGACTTCTTACCACCAACTGAGGGTAAATACACGATCTTCAATTAGTTGCTTTACCCCTAAGGATTATTCCTTAGTTAGATGAAGAATCTCCTATCGGTGCAGGATTACTTTATTCTACTGGTGCAAAGACAGATTCATCATTCCTCTGATCTCTCTTCCTGATCCATTGTTTAGTGAATTCTTACTTGATTTCATTCACCTTTTCTTTGCCTTTGTCATTAGATCCTTTGTTGTTCATCGGTATAGTCTTACTTCTACAAAATTTTGCAATATGCCCAATCTTGTTGCATGCATAACAGGTTATATTGTTTCTTTTGATAGCTTTTCCATAACCTTGACCGGTTTGAGTTCTGCATTGATTAGATAGATGTTCCAAATCTACCACAAACATAGCATTTCACATTCATTCTACAATTGTCTGAGTTATGACCATTTTTATTTCATTTGGAACATTGACCAGTGGGTAAGTTTGATTTTGATTATTTCTAAATCTACACTAATTTTCTCTATGACCAAATTTGTTGCAATTAAAACATTTTCCATTTAATTTATAAGCATTAGGTTGCCTTACCGGTTTGCTATGATCATGATTGTTTGCAGTTTCAGAAATTCCTCTATTTTCAAATCCAAGTCCAACTGTTTCTCCATCAGGTTTTTGACTTTTTAGCATATCATCAAGCTTGTTTGAACTATTCTTGAATTTGTCTTTGTATTCATTTGCAGCGACCAACTCACTTTCCAAAGTACTAACTTGTCTCATAGGTTCCTCTTTGTCATGTTGCATGTGAATCAAATCTGTTTTAAGAATATCATTTTCATAACTAAGCCTTAGAGATTCATTTGATCTTTCTTTAAGTCTTCTGGCCAAATATTCCTCTTTTCTCTTTCTATCTTCAATATCCTTACATAGTCTCATGGTTAAATCTTGCATCTCATTCCTCATGTTACTATTCTCTTGTCTCAGTTTCTCTGCAATATCTTTGAGAGTTTCCTTTTCTTCATCATCTTGGTTTTGCAGTTGCACATGTAATTCTTTTCTCTTATTCTTTGCTATGACCAGGTTATCTTGAAGTGCTTTGATGAATTCCCAAGCAGATCTGAGTTTATCTTCCAGTTTGATATTATTCAATTTTTCTCCATCAAATTCTTCAAGAGATCCTTCCAACTATTGTCTCACACTTTCCATCGGTATCGGTATCAAAATCTTCTTCAAGCTGTTAGGCTTCTGCAAATAGAGGACTAGGCTCTGATACCAATTGTTATATATCTGGTTAGTCACAAAGACACTGAGAGGGGGGGTGAATCAGTGTCTAACCGATAAGAGAAAAACCTCAGTGGAACTTGTGACCCACAATATTTACTCACTGGCCAATATGAATAAATATTACTTAATACAATAGGGGCCTACACATGCAGGAAGGCCAACTTCCTAGAGCTCACTGCTCGATACAAAATTGGAGTCTCACTAACTACACAATTGGATGGTTAAATCCAATAACAATGTATTGCTCAAAATAGCACATGCAATGCTGAATTCAGTATTGGTTTAAGCTCTGTCTATTACCTCTGCCAAAACCTTGCTTCACTCTGCTCTGCTTCTTATTCGCTCTCAAGATAAATACATCAAAATGCATATACATTTTTTTCACTCTCATATACTGCTGACATACATACCTACATACATACTCTCACATAACTCAAATGACCTGCAAGATCTCATACATATATGAGTCTTTACAACACATCATGTTGGCTATACAAATATAATATTACATTACAATACATTTCACATAAACAATATTATTTCCAAGTCGGTTGGACTACCAATGTGATCTACTATGGGTGTAACTGGATGCCGGTGTGAATAAAACTTGTAGTTACTATCAGTATTGGTAGGTCAAGTCTATTGCCAGTAGAACCTTTGAACCCTGTTACCAGTTGGTTGCCATTAATGACAACATCAACCATTCTCATATGAGTGTATAATGCCAACTTCCCCACAACACCAAATCCTTCACAACCTTTGTTGAATGATATAACCTTGCTTGCACATAAACCTCTCTTTGATAATGCATACATAACCACCCCATACCAAATTACATGAATAAGTCACCAATAAATATAGATCATCAACCTTGATAACAAGGTCTACTAAACCCTAAACCCATAAACCTATAATTATAAAAATTACATCACATGATACTGCTGGACCAATATTATGATTTACATTACATAGCATGGACCTAATTTAAATTCCCAAATAATTATATCCATCGAAAATCATGTTAAGACCAATCTCCAACATGTTTCACCAACTGGTAGAAACCCTCAATAAAATAACATAGAATAATCAATCGGATCCAAATAGGACCACCAAATAATCATGCCAGCCAATGTGAAGCCACCAAGCAATTAGGACACAAACATGAAGCACCTTCAACATGTTAGGAACTAATACAATAAACCAGACCAAATCACTTAACCAAATTATCAAATATCATCAACCGGTAATCCAAAACATAAGCAATAGCTTCCAAAGAACCAAATCATGAACCAACTGAATATGACAAGCATGTAACATTCCAAAATAACCATCCTAAACCGAATCCAAGGATCTGATCATACCGGATCAAAATCTGCCAAAACCAAGTCCAACCAAGACCAGGAACTAACCAAGATAGCAGTAACCAACTGGGAAAGAACCATATCCAACTAGGTTATAGTGTTGACATTAATGAAAACACATAGTCACTATTGCCAACAATCTCCCCCTTTAGCATTGATGGAAACACTGAATGTGAAAAATATCCAAGTGCCAAGGAATGCCAACAATCTCCCCAAAGAATAAAAAACCGACAAAATATCTCTCCCCCTAAGATTATCAGTTTTTTCACATGAATACTATCGCCCCCTTTAACATCAATGACAAAGTATTTATACCAAACCAAAATACTAAACCAGACAGATGAGTACTCCCCGTGAGCAACAACATCATCCCATCAACCCAAATCAGAATATATGTCTGATAAGCTCACCGGATTGATGCATCCCTGCATCTCTAAGTCTCTGCCAAAGGGGTGGTGACCCCCAACTGATCTTTGAGATATTCAAGGTATCTTTAGGAAATGGTTTAGTTAGAATATCGGCAATTTGTTCCTTAGTAGGCACATAAACCAATCTAACTTCTTTTGCTTCAACCTTTTCCTTCAAGAAATTATATCTTAAAGAAATGTGTTTTGACTTGGAATGGAATACCAGATTCTTTGACATATCAATAGCAACACTATTATCACAATGAATAACAATAGGCTCATCATAACTTACCCTTATATCTTTCAACATCTGCTTCATCCATAAATCAGAGTACAATTAGTTGCAACAACTACATATTTGGCTTCAACAGTAGATAATGAAGTGCATGATTGTTTCTTGCAAAGCCATGAGACCAACTTCTTCCCAAGAAATAATACACCACCTATAATGATCTTCTTGTCATCAACATTAACTTCCTAATCTGAGTCTGTATAGGCACATAATCTAAAACCATCATCCTTTGGATACCATAACCCATACTCTGCTATTCCTGCCAAATATCTGAATATTCTTTTAATAACAATATCATGACTTCCTCTCGGATCAGACTAAAATCTAGAAGCAATGAAGACAACATTTATTATATCAGGTCTAGTCTGAGTTAATTACAACAATCCAATAATCATTGATTTGTATCTACTTGGATTCACTCTCGAAGATTCATCTTCCTTAGTCAATTTTCATCCTGTTATCATAGGAGTACCAACAGGTTTTGAATTTTAAAGAGAAAATTTATTTGACAATTCCTTCACATACTTTGTTTGACAAATAAAAATAACTTTATCAGTCTGAGTGATCTACAAACCTAAAAAAAAATCATCTCTCCAATCATAGACATTTCAAATTTATTCTTCATATCATCAACAAATTTTATGCATAAATTTTCTTCTCCTCCAAAAAAGATATCATCAACAAAGACTTCAATGATTAGTATGTCATAATGCTAAATCTTACAATATAAGTTACTATCAACATTACGTTTGCTAAAACCGAGCTTTGAAATACATTTATCTAATCTATCATACCATGCTCTAGGGGCTTGTTTTAATCTATATAAAGCTTTCTTCAATCTGCATACCATGTCCTTGTCTTTTGATAGGGAAAATCCATCTGGCTACTCAATGTAGACTTCCTCCTTAAGATCTCCATTCAGAAATGCACATTTAACATCCATATGATATACCTTGTAGTTCTTGTGTGCAATATAGGCAAGAAGTAGTCTTGTCGCTTCAATTCTTGCAACCAGAGCATAAGTTTCATCATAATCAACTCCTTCTTCCTATGAATAACCTTTACAAACCAATATAGCCTTATTTCTTACAACTTGACCTTCCTCATTTAATTTATTCTTTAAAACCCATTTAGTTTCAATAACATTTTTATCTTTAGGCCTAGGAACCAATTCCCATGTTTTATTCTTTTCTATCTAATTCAATTCCTCTTCCATAGATCTTATCCAACTCTCATCTTTACTTGCTTCAATAAAAGATTCTAGTTCAATTTGAGAAATTAAAAAATACCTCTTTAGCAGATAACCTTCTTCTTGTCATCACATGTTTCCTCTTATCTCCAATGATCTGATCTTTAGAATAATTCAACTTCACATACCTGGGAGGCTTTGGATTATCTTGACTTTCTGACTCTTTATGTTCATCAATAGTTACTGTGGAATTTTCTGATGCTACTGGAGTAACTGGATCAATTATTTGAACTGATTCTTTCACTACTAGTTCTATTCTGACAAATTGATCTTTTGGTCCATAGTCATATGATCTGATTTGATTGTTACCTTTCTCATCCACCTTGACATTTATGCTTTCCATTATCCTATTCAATCTTTTTTTATAGCATCTATATGTTTTACTCTTAGAAGAATAGCCCAAAAATATTCCTTCATCACTTCAAGGATCAAATTTCTCTAATGCATAATCTCTTGTAATATAGCATTTACTTCCAAAACTTCTGAAATATCTGACAGTAGGAGTATGACCAAACCATATTTCATAAGGAGTCTTACTGGTATCTCCTTTTATGTGTACTTTGTTGAAAGTGTATACTGCAGTATTGACAACTTCTCTTAAATATATATCAGGCAATTTGGCTTCCATCATCATTGACCTTGCAATATCTAAGATAGTTTTGTTCTTCCTTTCCACTATTCCATTATGTTGTGGAGTTCTAGGTGCAGAAAATTGTCTTCTGATTCCATACATATCACAAAGTTGTTAAACTTAGAGGATGTAAACTCACCGCCTTGATCTAATATTAAACATTTTATCTTTAATCTTGTTTCTATCTCAACCATAGCTTTGAAAATTTTGAATTTCTCAAGAGCTTCTAATTTTTCTTTCAAAAATGCAACTCACATCATTCTAGAATAATCATCAATAAGAAACATAAAGTATCTATCACCTTGAAAACTTTTAGTCCTTATCGGTCCACATAGATTGGTATGAATAAGATCAAGAATTTCATTAGATTTATTGTGTATGATTATGAAAGAAGTTCTAACATGCTTACCCATTTGACATTCTCTACATATCAGATTATGAGGCTTGATAATCTTGGGAAAATCTCTAACAGACTGAGTTGAACTGATCTTCACTATGTAATCAAAATTCGTGTGACACATCCTCTTAAGTCATAGCCAACTTTCATCAATCTAAGAAATCAAGAAAGCCTTCTCACCGGAGTTCAAATGAAAGATATTTCCTTTGGTCTGAGTTCCAGATGCAATTCCAAACCAGATCTATTGATAATCTTGCACTTTCCATATTTGAATTGTAAATTAAATCCTTTATCCACCATTTGACCTGCACTCAAAAGATAATGCTTCAAACCTTCAACATAATAAATATTATCAGTATTAGTCTTACCATCCAAGGATATAGTTCCTTTGCCTTTGATCTTGCATGCCTTGTTGTCTCCAAATCTAACTAGTCCACCATCAAATTCTTGCAAAGTCAAGAATTTCCTCTTGTTGCCAATCATGTGATGTGATAAACCACTATCTATAACCCATTCATACTTCTCTTCAATTTTAGGAGCTAGAGCCTTCTCCTTAGTATGAGTTGTTTTAATGACAGGTTTCAGAGAATCATCCTTAATAGCAATAAAGACCCAATCTTTATCGGAGTTCCCATTACCAGATCCACTTACAGGTTCATCATCATCATCATCAGTAATACCAAAATCATCATCTCCAGCATAAAAACATGATTTATCCTTATTCCTTCTAAATCTAGGTCTGCTATGACATTCTGGATTAGGCTTATAACTTCTCATAAATCTTTCTTGATTCCTAGAATCTCTTTTAGGACATCTAGAAGAAAAATGACAAATCTTATTGCATGAAAAACATTTAAAAGGAACTTTTCTTTCATAATTACTTCAAGCTGGTCCTTTAGGGATTCTTCTAGTAATTAGGGATTCTAACTCTTCAAGCTCTCTGTCTTCTCTCTCAATGTCTTCCAAATCGTTAGCATATAACTCCTTCCAGTCTATCTTCTATTTACCAAAGGCAAATGCTTTAAATGCAGTCTCAGTTTTAGTAGCACTCTGATCTCCAAGTTCCTCAAGTTCAAAAGCAGTCAACTTACCAAGTAATGCATCTCTAGTAACAGGGGTACTTGACATTGTCTGGAGTTCATTAATTGCAGTAGCCCTCATTTTGTAAGCTGGGGGTAGAACTCTCAGAATCTTTGACACAACCTCATCCTCAGTGACATTTCCACAGCAACATTTGATTCCCATGACAATCTCATTGACTCTATCCATGAAAGAACTTATCTTCTCATCTTCTTCCATCTTCAAAGTTTCATATCTCACCCAGTAACCTTCAAGTTTTGTAATCTTTACTGCTCGGTCACCTTCATAAAGAGTTTCAAGATTGAACCAGATATGCTTTGAATTTTCTAATTCTATGACATTCGATAGCTTCTCATCTGATAGGGCACTTAATAAAGCTTCTTTCACTCTAACATCATTATCATCTCTTTTCTGCTCATCAGGAGGTGCCGGTATTCTAGAATTAGGATCATGAGGTGTATACCCTTTCTCTACTATCTCCCAAACTTCAGCTCCAAGATATCTCAGATGAATCTTAATTCATTCCTTACATAATTTATAATTTGTACCATCAAATTTGGGACTCTCCTTTCCATAGGGATTAAATGTAGAAGTTGATGTCATCAAATCACCTCAAATGGTTAATCTTCTACAGAGAGGACATCGCTCTGATACCAATTGTTAGAATGTTCTCATACCAGAGGAAAAATAAGAGGGGGGTGAATTAGTTTTCCACAAGTTTAACAGTTAAAGAAAATTATAAACCTTTTATCGGAGCAAGATAAGAACAACACATTGAAAGATAAAACATGAGAGCACATATCACACACCACCAATATTTTTTACATGGAAAACCCAATAAAGGGAAAAACCATGGTGGGGAACCCTACCCACAATCAGATAATACTTCTACAATAGTATGTAAAATAATTACAATGGGGATTGCACTTGCAATCAGACCAACCACCTAGAGCTCAGTGCTCATCACAAAAGGAAGTATCACTAAGTTACATAAACAATAAACTACAATCCAAAGAAAATGAACCGTGAAATTAGCATCTCCTAATGCTTGATACAGTTTTAGTTAAGCACTGATGTCTGCCCTGCAACACCAAATCCTTCACAACCTTCACTGAATGATCTAACCTTGTTTGCACATAAACCTCTCTCTGATAACCTAGACATAACCATCCCATACCAAATTACATGATTAAGTCACCTATAAATATAGATCATCAACCTTGATAACAAGGTTAGCTAAACCCTAAACCCATAAACCTATAATTAAAAAAATTACATCACACGATACTGCTGGACTAATATTATAATTTACATTACATAGCACAGACCTCATTCAAATTCCCAAATAATTATATCTGTCAAAAATCACGTTAAGACCAATCTCCAACACATTTCACCAATCGGTAGAAACCCTCAGTGAAATAACATAGAATAATCAACCAGATCCAAATAGGACCACCAAATCATCATGCCAGCCAATGCAAAGCCACCAAACAATTAGGATAGGATCAAGAAGTACCTTCAGCATATTAGGAACCAATACAATAAGATAGACCGAATCACTTAACCAAATCATCAAATATCACCAACCGGTAAAGCCAACCGATACCAAGAAATACCGACCTATAATCTAGAACATAAGTGATAGCTTCCAGAGCACCAAATCATGAACCAACTGAATATGACAAGCATGTAACCATCCAAAACCGAATGCAAGGATCTGATCATACCGGATCAAAATCAACCAAAACCAAGTCCAACCAAGACCAAGAACCAACCGGGATAGAAGTAACCAACTGGGAAAGAACCATATCCAACTAGGATACAGTGTTGACATTAATGACAAAACATGGTCATTATTGCCAATAAGACTAACTTGTGGAGAAGGCTCGTGTGGGGAATGAACTTGAACTATTGAACCTTCATTGGTTCAAGAGTTCATGAGTTCAATGGTTCAGTGGCTCCACTTTCAAAATGAAATATTTGTTAAAGAAAAGGATGATGGGGTAAAGTGATTGGCCTAGAGGGGAATATTCCAAACATCTCGGTGATTTATTTGAAAATATTTTTCACTTAAGGTGGCAATCATTTTTCTGACAAGATATTGTGGGAATTGTTATGTAATAAAAGCGGGTGTCAGAAGTGTCATCTTTATCATCACTCTACACGAGTGAATGAGTTGTGGTAATCATGAAACTATATTTTTAGCCATTTATATAGTTTTTGTACAAAAAAGATCTGTATCTTCATGAAAAAGATAAATTAAGAAAGGCAGAGGTTCGACGCTAGAGGTAATTTTCTCATAATTAGCAAACACTAAGTTCCATGAAAGGCGAATTGAAAATATTCACCATCTCTATCATTATCGTGCTTCAAGGAAGAAATTGTTAATTTTTGTTGTAGTAGCCATAGTGGGTGTTATTGCAGCATGTTTTGGTTTTGAAAATGAGACCCGTTCCACCAAAACTAGTGCTAGAATCAGGTCTTAGTTGCTTCCTTCTATAATTTGAGGATACGTCTCTAGCTCATGTTGATTTAGATGAATTTATAGAAAGAACTAAGAATTCCTCTAGTTCACCCATGATGGGAAGAATTGTAGATAGTGGGTTAATAGAAGCTTGAGTTTTCCCTTCTGCTATGCAGTGCTCTGAGTTAGTACTTGAATGTATGAACAAGTATGACCCCAAACATAAATGTATCATAAATGCAAATGGGGATGTCCTGTTGAATGTGACTAGGAAAACTATTATGGTTGTCTTTAAATTTTCCGCTAAAGAGTCGTATGAAGATTGGACAATCACCACCTCATATGGGTTCTTCTCAAAAAAGAAAACCCAATACAAAGGTGTTATAGCCAAAAATTGGCTCTTGAAATGGCAGAAGGGTGGTTCCAGAATGCCCAAGCCCTTAGCTAGAGAACATTTAATTAAAGAAGTGAGGGACATTCTCATTTTGTTGCATAAGGTAAAAGGAAGCAAGAAGACATTTTATTGGGAAGACTAGATGTACTTTTTCATTCAAGTCATATTAGATAAGAAGAGATATATAGACTGGGCATAATTAATTGCTAAGAGGCTGCATGAAGGGATAAGTATTTGTTTTAAAAATAATAATTTTTATATGTCCTAATACTTGTTTTATTGTTTGGCATGTGTCAGACCTTGGCCAGGTCTACATCATGCAGAATGGGTTGATGGAATGGAAACTTATGATTACCATCTGCACCTCGAGCTACAGAAATATCATGAGGTTTTCAAAAGAGTTTATGATGTGTTTGCAGGGAGACTGATTTATGAGCTGCAAGGAAATGTGAACAAGCGATTATCTAATGAGGTAATGTAGCTAGTGAGTACATATGGAATTTATTTCATACAGTATCCTCAGTTCACCTATATTAGGGTTGGAGGGTTCGAAGGAGAACCATTTGAATTACTGAGGTTTTCCCTTGCTCACTTTGTGCTAATTGAACTCTGCAGGTAGCTTGCTCATATTGACAAGAACACTCTGGCCAAACAAGATTCAAGCATTTATTTTCCAGTTGAGTTGGGTTATTATATTTGTCACTCTATTTATGTTGCTTTGAACCTAGAGGTTGATTTTAAAAAGCTTAACCTTCAACACCATGTAGCTCGACCAAATTTCAAGTAAAGGTTATGCTCGGGCGCATTTAGCCCTTAATAGGACTTCTCTCATGTTTCATAGCTTGAATATTTCTGAGAGGATTGCGGAGATGAATTTGAAGTGAGGAGGAAAACATTCTCCAAGTTTACAATGGACCAGATTATTTCCTTTCAGCTCAAAATGAATATAGCGAGAATTGTGGATAATGGTGGTGATTTGATTGACCCATAGTATGCAGAAAAAGTACAGGGTTCCCCAATCCATGAGAGAGAATTGGATAAGAAGGTTGAAGATCAAATTCAAATGAGGACATTCCTTGTTATTCGTAGAACTGAGCAATGGCTATGAAAATAGAGACTGGGAAAACTAGTGATCGAGGATACTCCTGTTCAAAAAGTTTTGTATAAACAATCTGTTAAAACTTGTGTTGTAGGTGGTGCCAAGGTTAAGCTTGAGGAAGATAGTATCAAAGGTTCAAAGAAGTCTTTTATTAGCCAGCTTCCATCTCGTGTTACCAGGTCAAGAACCAAGAACAAGGGAAAAACATTGCTAGAGAGTACAGTACTAGTGGTTGATTTGGAAGGGTCTCTTGAAGATGTGAGTGGAATGGCTGAACAAAACATTGAGATGTCCACCTTTGAAGTTGGAAATATTGAAGAGCCTAAAAAAGAAGAAGAAGGCATTGAAGTTTCATTGATCTTGGCCAATGTAAGTGTTGAGAAATCCCAAGCAAAGAAAGATGTAGGTTCTAGTACTCCCCATGGGTTAGACATCGTCCTTAGTAGAAAAAAGCAAAATGTGGTTCCTGTCTTGGTTCCTATTGAAGATATGGTTATTAAATACCTAGGTAAAACCCCAAAATCTAAAAGGTTGAAGACAATTTCGAAAATAGATTTTGATCAGGATACAAGTAATTGAACTACAAACATAGCTCGCCCTATTTCAGATAAGGAAGTAGAGAATCCATCAGTAAAGATTTCAGTATTGAAAGAATTAATTTGGGTGTTGGATCGTGTGTGGTAGATGTACACCATTTAGAGGCTTCCACCAAAATAATAATAAACAAGATGTGGAAGGATGCAATGGATAAACAAGATCTCAAGGAAATGCTAAGACATATGACATAGTACATAAACACTATTCATAATCCTAATGCTCAACCAATTTCACAGCTTCCAATGTCATTCAATCCTAAGTCGCCTGTTAATAAAAAAATTCTAGGCCAAATTCACAAGAGTATGATGGTGAGTGAGATTTTCCTAGAATGGTTGCAGGGGATCACTGGATCCGATATGGAATACTTCAAAAATTTGAGCAAGGTGTACGAAAATGCCATAACTGTGATGATGGAGCTAGAGACAGAAATTATCAACTGGAAGAAAGAAGAAACCAAATGGAGAGTCGTGGTTGCTCAAATGGTTGATATACATAAGTATGGCATCATGAAGTTTTTGTCAGAGAAATCAGTACAGGGCCTGGATGATAATATCCTTTATGTGTGCAGGAAAAACATTGAGTGGCAAAATTATGTAGTAGAATAGGGATGTGAAGAATCTGCTAAACTGTGAGATGAGTTAGCTCAACTCATTCTATCTATGCAAAATGATTTGAAGTGCATAAGGATTAAATGCTTGAAAGAGAATGGGAAAACCATAGAAATTTTAGAAGTCATTACTCAATCTTTTAAAGTGAAAATTAAATATGTCAAAGAAGCAAAGTATCTAACAACAAATGACTTCTCAACCATGGAAAAGATCGAATCCCTCCTTTTCCCATGCATAGAACACTTGGGAAGTCATGCGGACATTGTGACCTAGGTCAGGCAAGACAAAGAGATGTGGCGTCAGAGGATTTCTCACATTGGACTTCCAAGCTTTGTTGTTATATAGAACTTCTGAGCCACCTATTTAGATTGGAAACATGTCACCAGCACACTGTAGAACCAACCTGAAGATCCTATTCCAAGATACTATCTCAATTGTGCATGCCCTTTGGAAATTGTTTAGTGATAAACAATAGGAAAATTTCAAAAGTTAGTTTTTTTGGTTATGCTTTTAGAACTGAATCTTGACTCAAAGGTAGAGTTATGTAACTTTGTGTTTCCCTACATTTCAGTTAGATGATATGTGGCTATTTATATGTTTTTAAAAGACTATGTGAAGGTTTGAGTTTTGGTTAGCTTTCAGACATGGTATATTTTATTTTGCAGTTACATAATGTTTCAAAAGGAAATGCTCATTTATCTATGAATGAATGAAAGAATTATTTTGAAACCTCAAATCTATGTGTTTGGTGTATGAAATTAATTTTTTGTGGGAGTTCAGTTATGTCAAAATAATCTTTGTTTCTTTATGAAATGTTATGTACGTAAGGAGTAATTTAGTCTGAAAGTTACTTTGAATGAGAAGTGCAAAATATAACAAAGTCAGTGAGCTTTGCCATTTTAAAACTATATTTTAAAAATTGCATTTACAAGATAGTTATGTGTATATGTCAAAAATGCCTTTCGTACTTTCTGGTTAGAAGTATATGTGTGGTTCATTTTCTTGTTTTCATTCATTGAAAATCCTACCTCAGAACAGAGGGAAACTTTCACAAGTTTACCCAAATGTTTGGTTAATATTTTGTTATTTAAGGGTAAATAGAGTGGTGCTATGTTAGTTTTATCAAAGGACAAATTTGTTAACCAATAGTAAGTCAGTGAGACTTCCCTAAGGGTTGTGGCCTTCTAGGGAAATATCTTTTGAGCAGTGAGCTCTAGGCAATGTGCCTAAATGCATCTGTATTCCCCTTGTAATATTTTCATATGCTACTACAGAGTATCATCTTACTGTGGGTAGGTTCCCATCGTGTTTTTTTCCCTTAACCAAGTTTTTCATGTCAAAATTTTTGGTGTTGTGTGTTGTGTTGTTAATTTTCTTATTTGTTTATTGTTGTAGTTTATCAATTTTGTTTTGGAGTTTAATTTTCTGCATTCAGGGGAAGACTGATTCGCCCCCCCTCTCAACCTTCCTTCTTGATTGTTGATAACAATGTGAAGTTCATAACAACCCAGTGCCTTGACCAGGTTTAGTGTACAAATGTTAAGACTGGCTCCTCCATCTATGAGTACTATTCTGACTTTCTTCTATGTAAGTAAGCCTCTAGATGTAGTGGATCATTATGCAAAAGTCTATCATTAGGAACATCGTGTTCTGTGAAAGCAATATGGGTAGAATCAGCTAGATTCACTACCATGGATTGGAAAGCATTTTCATCCATGTCTTTGTTGACTACTGAATCTTGAAGTGCTTTATCTAAGATATCACTTTGATTTGGTGATATACGTAAAAGCTCAAATAGGGATATTTGTGCTAGGGCTTTCTTAAGTTTCTCAACTACATTACAGCTCCCTACTGTGGGTGACTGATTTGATGGTACTCCTTGCAAGGTTACTTTTGATCTACAAGTAAATACTACACAATCTCTGTCTCTTGGATTTATTTTAATAGTTGCCATTGTATTATCTCTTGTGAGGCACATTTCTTCAACATATGTTGTGCTATCAAGGTTTATTTCATCTCCTATCTTATAGTCATCATGTGCAAGTCTGACATCCATGATTTGTGTTATAATTTCATCTTCGAACTATCCTGAATAAGGTGGTTCTTCCTAACCCCAAACTATAAGACAAAGATTCTATGTTAGAATCAGAAATCACTGAGAGGGGGGGTGAATCAGTGATCTGCCAGAAATCAAAACCTCAAAATTATTCTTTATCCACTGATTATCAATGCATAATAAAAAATAATATCAACATGCAATAAAGAATACACAAATCTACAACACTAGAATTTTTACATGGAAACCCAGAAAGGGAAAAACTAGGTGGGGCTGGAACCCACAATATTCATATACTATGGCCAAGAGTACATAAATCTTACATAGATGGGGAATGCACTTGCATTCAGGCTCATTGCCTAGAGCTCACTTCTCAAATATAGTTGCCCGGAAGGCTACAACCTTTAGGGAAGTCTTACTGACTTACAATTTGATTACAATGAGAAAATACAATGAAATGAACTCTCAATTAGCATCTGACTATGCAAGAATGAGTTCTAGTTAAGCACTAAATATCTGACTATCTTTGCTCTACTGAATACATTCTTTATGTCAAATTCAAGTACCGGTTGGTCTGAAAGCAAAGAGCGCACATGAAAATGCGCTCAATCGCACCAAAATAGATCACCACACCACTAACACATCGAAAATCAATTCCAAAACCAATCTTATATATCTGTTCTTAACACAAAAGCAATCTCCTTCAAGTCGGCTTCAAGAAGTGTAATGTGTAGCTCTAAGTTAGCTTCAATCTCAAACAAAACATAGCACCGAACCAAAAGATTATAATCACATGCTTCCTAAGGGTCTTCCCAATCATCAAGATCACAAAATCACCCAAAACACCACAATCATCGGAAATCATTTCAGACCAAAACATTACCGAAATACCCTATTTTACGGGTTAACTCTAGTTTTCGGATAAGATAAATCATGACCACCGGATTGAATCACCAAGAAGAGTTTCCATCAATAACAACCCTAGACCATAAATCAAGCATCGAAAGTCACCAGATGAGTTTTAATTGCCAACAATCTCCCCCTTTGGCATTCATGGAAACACCTATGAAAAATGGCTAAGTGTTGAAACTTGTACATCAGATGAAAGAATAAAATAATTCTAAGGCTCCCCCTTAGATCAACAATCCAAAAATCTGCATCACCGAATTGAATGCTCTATACACAATTAGTTTGTACATTTTTCACCTCATCTCTCCCCCTTTGACAATAATGCCAAAGATGGGGTGCTACCCAAAATTGATATACAAATGAAAAACATTTTACAAATACTTGAAGAGGTCAGCATAAACAGTCTTCAAAAATCCTAGGTGAGTTTCCCACCCACTCTTTAGGCTATCCAAAATTGTGATAAATGCATTAAATACAGTAGCATGAATTTCTAATTCTCTCAAATCTGATGGTACAGGCTAGGCCATTTCCTTCATATAGTCTACCTTATTAATTAGTCTAGTATCTAACCATATGGCAATCAGGTTCCAAAGTTTACCCAGTTTCCTCAAAAAATTCTCCTTATCTGCTTGAAGGCTTGAGATCTGATCTTTTAAGGCTATAATATGTTCTTCAATACTTCTAGTTAATGTTACATTAGGGTCAAAAGATTGAGAAATACTAGCAAGCTTTCCTTGGCAGCCACTTATTTATTTATCAATATCAATAGTGAACTTAGGCAAAATAAGACAAGATTTATACAATTTACCAACTTCTGACAATGTGTTAGAAATAGTCTGCAATCTCTTATTCAATGTTACCCTATCATCTTCAATCATTTTCAGGAATGTTTTTTTTCTAACTTCCTTAAACCTATCCAAAATGTTTTGATTATCTGTATTCTCCAAAGAATCAAAATTGGTATTTACATTGTTAATCAACTATAATAGTTTACCAGAGGGCCTATTATTTGAATCTAACTATATATTGGAAGCCACCTTCTGCAAAACATTTATAGATATCAAAATTAGCTTTTTGTCTTCATTTTTTGATCTCACCAAATATTGACTGGCTTGAGCTTGCATTGCAGTAGCAAGCATAAGCTTCTTAGTAGGAGACATCTTCCCAAGATCAAATGAGCCATCAAGATTGATTAGAATCTGAGGTAGGATTCCTGTAAATGGAGGAGTGGAAATTGTCGAATCAGATATGCCTTTACCTTTATCCACCTTAGTTACCTCAGCTTCTCCTGACACATCATCCTTCTTCTCTCCCTTGTCCCTAATATCAGTCTATTGAATCATAGGGGCTGCAGAGCTATCTATCACTAGAGGATTGTCACCGGTCTCAACATGAATTGTGGTATTACCTTGGTCTTCTAGTTGATCTTCAGACTGAGTCTCAACCTTTTGACTTCCAGAATCACCTTGCTTATCTTCCATCTGAGATGGTCTAAATGCATCTTTGTATAGAGGGTCATTCTGAATAATCTTTTTCCATATTTCCTCTATCTCTCTCCTCACCTCCTCTACATTCCCAATCATTAATCTATTGATTATGTTCTTACTTTTGAATTCCTTTTTTTTTTGCTTCTTCACTATGAGTAATACACGTACATCTATTTACTAGCTCTCTCCTTCATTTCTCTATCAATTTTGCTTGCATTCATTCTTCTAGCATCTATTAAACTATATGTCTTTTGGAATGGACTTTTCTAATTCAATTAATGTCTTACTAAAATTATGTAAGTATAATACTACTACTTCTTCAACTTTCCTTTGGTCACCATCATAAAAATGCTCAAAATTTTCTTCAAGATTCTTCAAAGTGTCATCTACTAATATTTCATCTATCAACTGATCTGCTAATAGTGGAGGAATGGTTGTGTACTTACCTTGTATATTGCTAGACTCAAGGTCTTTGTCAAGTTGACTTTTGACCTATTTACTTCTTTGGGATCTTCCAGTAGGAGTAGGATTTGACTTAGTCTTTTTTCTTTATTGTGCTCCACCAGATTGAGGCTTTCTTACCAGTCTGACAAACTCTCCTTGCCTCTTCCTCATATTTGGTTTTTGAGGCCACCAGAGATACCACAACATAGGTTCTTTTGGGTTTTTCTTTCTACTTCAGCACACCTTTTCTGGATGGGCTAGGTTTTGCAAGTTGTGCCATTGGAGTAGTAGCGGACTTAGTTGCCTTTGGCTTTTCCTTGGAGGGAACCAGGTCAACCTTGGGTTTTTTGGTTTCCTCTTTAGCCTCCTTTTGAGTATATTTTTCTCTTTCTTTCTTCACCTCCTCCTTGGTGAAACCCATTTGAGTACCTACTTCTTCTGCCATCTTAGTGACTTTTCTCTTTTGAGTAGGAACAGTGAACTCCATATGTAAACTAAGGTCCTTTTCCTTGAATGTGACAAATCTCCCTTCTTTGGGATCCACCGATTGACTCAGAAGGTGTTGTGCTCAAGTGTACCAAAGTCAACTTCATACCCCATGGGCATGATCTAGATTATCTAGGGCTCTACTGCTTCCATCTGACACTGATCCTTATTTACCATGAAGTAGATGGTTTGCTCATATTTCTCAACTACCTCCTTCAGAATCCTCTCCTTGCTTCATTGTGGCTTGGTATCCTCATGGTTGCATCACCAACTCTCCATAAACCTTCCTTTATCCGCATGGCCACTGGTCTATCATAGGCCCATTGGACCTTACCATTGATACCAGGTATCTAATTCAGGAAGTACAATGCCAGGCAAATAAGGAGTGTACCATATTTAAAAGTATGCTTTTATCCCACGTGATTATCTTCAGATTGCTCAATAATTCATTCAAAAGTGCAGTGCACAAATCATACCTCTTATATTCCTCGAGCATTTGATATGTAGAGTAGATAGCAGTACCAAAGATAGAGTTGTATCGAGTGGATTAGTAAACCTTGTATCCAACTACCATTGAAGAAAACTTCACATCATTCTCAAAAATGTCAATCACAGTCATGGCTCTGCTGTCAAAATTGAATCTAGTGGTAGCTATGATGGTGCAATTGCTACTTTTCTTAAACTGGGCACATCACCAGTTTCAGCTAAACTAGTTACAACATGGATTTCTTGCTTGGTGATTTTGTGAGTCCTATCAAGCCATATAAATTCATCATGCACGCGACTAAGGATGTAGCGGATCCATTCTACCTCATCAAACAACAGAAAATGCATGAACTTGAGAAACCCTTATTCTAAATC
Source organism: Cryptomeria japonica (assembly GCF_030272615.1). NCBI lineage: Eukaryota > Viridiplantae > Streptophyta > Pinopsida > Cupressales > Cupressaceae > Cryptomeria > Cryptomeria japonica. Next base: position 414,388,242 of record NC_081406.1, on the reverse strand, counting down.
ACCTTATATTTGGGTTTGAGATTTCCCAAACCATCAGCCAAATACTTGTTGTATGGGTCCAACATGTTTGCATTCCCAAGCTCTTCAAGGTCACAGTGAATGTAGGCCCTGATATCTTCATTATGCAGCATACCGTAGGGAATGGATGATAATGAACCTTCTAGATCATCCTCGACTGATTTAAATGGATGTTTCTTAAAGACTGGACAAGCCCTATCCTTAATTTCAACCATGAAAGTAGTCGCAATACCTGAAACTGATGCCATTTTGAATCCTAGGGTTTGTGAAAAACTGAAAAATCTAAATAGATAGATACCTTGCTTCACAACATGGCAATAAAATTCAATTAGAAGTTGTTGAGATCGTCAAGTCATTTTTCTCTCTGCTCTACTCTTACTTGCTTGATCACATTGTGACAAAATGAAGTCTTGAGATGCACTTTTATACCTTGAAAACCTAATTTTTAACCGTAATAAATGCAGAAATTGGTTATCATGATCTTCATGAAATTTCATACCAGATCACAAGATCCTTCAGAAACTTCCGGATATCATCTACACATATGATTCAATCCTTCTACAATCTTCCGGAATCAATTGCAAGCCACCGAAGAGGGTGTTGGCATATTGGCATAACTAATGGAGATGATGATGTATCGGTAAAGGATTGTTGGTGATGATATAATTATGATATGATGCTCTATGATCAGTTATTTGTGTTGGCATTGATGGAAACCATGTTTGTCTATGTTTGATAGATCATCTAGGTTATCTAAGTTATCTAAGCCTAACCGGTAAGTAGGAACAGTGAAGGAGATGATTGTGGTAAAGATCCATGTTGAGTTAGACATTGCAGTTTGGAATATATGCTTATGACATTGTAATGAATCTATGATTAGAACCGCATCATGTTTGGAGAACTGGAAGTCATGTTTGTAATTGATTGTTAAATGTTTGCAAGGTTTGAGAACCAGTAACAAGATCTATGACCAGTGATGATTTATGGTTCTATGGTGAATATTATCATGTTCATTACTTAGTGGTGATGTGTTAGAAATCATGTGTGATGATTAGATTGCATTTAACCACATACATGGATCAAATTTATTGGGAAACAATGAAGTGCTTAGCAAAATGTAATAAGGGTTTGACAGCTTATCAGATCGATGTGCGGTGATGTGTTATGATCATTCAATGACTGTAATTATCTTAAAAAAATTTATAATGATATGATATGATCTATGGTGTAGATTAAATGTACTTTGAATATTTCTAGGGTTATGTAACCAGCCTAGTTGAAAATTTTATTTAGGTCGAGTTTGAGTAGGTTTAGTGAGTCAGTGATCAGAGAAGGAGAGTGTGCTAAACCAGATTGAGATGTTTTCATGTGTGAAGAAAGTTGGAGCTGAAATGGAACTATACTAGCAAGCAGAGAGTGCAAATATTTTGTGGGTACTAATTCCCACCATGGTTTCTCTCATGTGGGTTTCCACATGAAAAATATTTGTGTTCATGTTGTGGATGGATTGTTGAGTTATTTATTTGATGTCTTTACTATGTTTTCTTAACAATGAACACTTAAGTAGCTATTGGTAATGTTTTGGTAAATCTATTTTGGAGACTATTTGATCAACTACCTGTATTGGTTATGAACTGTTTTTGTTGAAGTGTTTTCAGATTGGTAAAAGATTTCAGTTTATTGTTATCACTAATTCACCCCCCCCTCTCAGTAAAACCGGATGCTCATAATAATAGAGGGGGTTCTTAGAATATGCATGAAAAGATCCCCCTAAGGCATAAAGTCCTAGTTACCAGTTGAAGATCTTGCATTAGATTTGGGTGTAGATCCATTGGTAGCTCTGGATTCACCCTTTCTCACCCACATCTTCTTGCATTTTGTATGATTGGTGAATGAAATGGTTATCAATGTTGGCAACATCATCTTCTAAGTCTTCATAGTCCATCGGTAAAGAAGTAAAAGATAACTAGTAAAGAACAAGAGTTCTTATTCCTATCGACGGTGAGTTAACCAGCTAAGCAGAGTATAGACTAGCTAAGCAATGTGTAGATAGGGTAAGCGGAGTGTAGACTGACTAAGCAGTGAGTAGACTAGCACATAAGAGGTCAACTGGATAATCATTGAACATATCGGTACACAGGAGGATAGTCAGCTAAGTAGATAATAGACCCGTATACAGGAGGTAACTGGCTAGGTAGAATTTTATCAATACATCGGCATAATAGGAGTCTGAACTGACAGACTTGGAAACATCAAGTTAACATCCAATGAACCAACAGTCTTCCCTTTTCAACCGGCGAACTTATCAGCATGAATGACTATCTTGACCGATATTCCTGTAATGATTTTTGGAGAGAAATTTAAGGTGCGATAACAAAACTTTGAATTAGATTTTTGGAGGGAAAATTGGTGCAATAACTAAAGGCTAATATATTCACATAATTCATTCTAATTATGGTGTTGTCAATGTGAAAAATATTTGTGTGAATGTAAACATGGACAGTAGAATAGAGAATAGCAGATACAGCTATGAATCGGTGAAGCCAACACCAAACAGTTGAACAAAGCATACAAAGCGAATCTATGAGTCAAAGGTAGTGTCATCAAACAAATCATTTATCTTTGTTTCCTTCTAACAATTGCAGCATTGTAAATCCCTTAACAGGCCAGACCTTAACTGGTTCTCTATGTAAAATCTCTTAACCGAGTCACTTCAGACATGAAGTTGTAAAATCCTCTAGCAAGGTGAACTTTAACAGGTTCTAAGATATTCTTAACTGAATACCAATAACTCCTAACAGGGTGATGTTCTCAGAAAGAACTGGTTGTAAGCTCTTAACAAGGCACCTCTTTTTAGAGCAGTAAAAGAGATTGTGGGTTATCCTTACCATGGTTTTCTCCCTCTAACTAAGGGTTTCCACATATAAATTGCTAGTGTTATGTGATGCTTATGTGTGCATGCAAATCATTTTTTCTTTGATATTCTTTGCTTTCATGTTTTATGCAATGCTTAAGTTAATTTTCAAGGAAAGTTGCAGACTGGTTAGAGGGAAAGTTTGAATTGTGTATAAACTATTTGTACTTATTCACCCCCCCTTTTAGTCATCGGTTAATCCTAACAATTGGTATCAGAGCCCTGGTCCTCTAAAGAAAATCTTGAAAGCTTGAGGAAAAGATCATGGAGGAATACCGGTATCAGAAGTAGATTGATGAAGCCAATGAAATCATTGCTCAACTAAAAGAGAGACTGAGAAAATCTCTTTCTAAAAGAAAGGAACTAGTTCTACAAATAAATGAGAGTTGGGATATCATAGATCAACTCTCATAACAGAGTGGATTTGAAGAAGCAGAAGAAGCAGTCTCAGAACTGATGGAAAAAAACAAGAAGCTGACTAAATAAATCACATGTCTAAATAGAGAACATGAAAGTCGGGCTTTGAGAATGACTGAAATACTGGAAGCCAGCAGAAATGTAGATGAAAGAAAAAGAGATGCAGAAGAAGCTTTGTCAAAAGCTGAAAAAGCCAAAAGGCTTGTTGAAGAAGCCCTAACAGAAAATGATGCAATCATCATTGAAAAAGATGAAGAAATCTGAATTCTCACTCGGGAGAATGAATACATACATGAGCATCTACATGACAACATAGAGGAAAAGGAGAAGATGATGAAAGATATTGAATAACTCAAAAATGAGTTGAAAGCTGCAAATGAGAGAAATGAAAAGATGAGGAAATTTAATGAAAGCTCTGAGAAGATAGATGAACAACTAAAAGCTCAGAGGAGAACAAAGGAGACAACCAGTCTTGGTTACTCTGGGATAGGTCCTATGGAAACCATAGAATCATCTAAATCCAAAAGGATGAAGGATGACAAAAGGAACAATTCAGGAATGAAAGGTATGAAGTCTTCTAAATCTTCTTGCAATCATTGTGGTAAATCGGGTCATAAGTCTGATGTCTATAGAAATCAATCGGTTAGTCAAAAGAATTCTTTCACCTTTGATGGTTACTGCCATAATTGTCACAAGTATGGACACACTATTTATGAGTGTAGATCTCGATCTAGCAGCATGTCAAATAGAAGAAGATTTAATGGATATTTCTTTACATGAAACAAATATGGACATAAAGCTAAAGAATGTATGTTGAAGTCAAATGTATTAAGATCATAATTTAAACTGGTTAGCCCTAATAAAAGGAATAATCAGTCCAATGCCACCTGTTCCACTTGTGGTAATTTTGGTCATGTTGCAGCAAATTGCAGAATGAGAATGGGTTAGAGAAAAAATGTAGGACCATGGAGGACAACTGGTATGGCATGTTTCATTTTCCATAAGATCAGTCACTTATCCAGAGAATGTAGGAACTAATCCTATAACTGATCTAAAGATAGGAACCAGTTTGGCAAGAAGAAAGGACAAAATGACCTGAAAGGAAAGAAGACAATTGAAGAAGTGAGGAATGAAATGAAAAAGACATGGATTAAGAAGGAAGAAATAAAAGAAGGAGAAAGTCATTCTGAAACTAAGTCATCATCCATCGGTGATGACAGTTCCTCTTCAAACTAGGCATATTGATGCTCAAGGGGAGCAAATATGGTAAGATCATTATTAAATCCCCTCGACCGATATGAGGTTATCTCTACCTGCATAGTTTAGATGCAAAAAAGTTTGTTTAAAATCTCTTTTTGGTAAATGTTTTGAGGGTTAGTGGAAATGTTGTTTGTGTACTATAATTGGTAACAAGAAACTGGTAAAACGTAAATCGATGTACCTTAAGTTGTAAATGGTCAAAAGTACAAAATCTAGCCGTTGCATTGAAGAACTGATAAATCTTAATGGATAAATAAAGAAATATCAATACATTTCATTTACCTTGCTTTCTTGTGAACATTCCTGAGATCTCGTGTGACCTAAAGTGATCAAAAAATTGCTAAGTTCTATTTGTGTGAAGTGATCAAGCAGCATTATAGCGGTGATCGGTAACCCTAGAGGAGAAGGTATTCTAGGTATTCAAACTCTATTTTGAATAATGTGTTTAAATTCATCATGGCAGCTCCTGTATCGACTCTTGTATTGGTTGAAGCACTTAGAGAGCCATAACTCAAGTTCAAACTTCATCCTATGAAGGCTGGAGAGATCAACATGATTGGTGTCGTATCATCTGTGCCCTTTGATGTGGTATTGATCGAAGATATTCGCTCCTTCATCCATTGCAAGCTTGAAGAACTTGGAGACAAATTTATTTGAAGCAAATTCAAAGGGTTCTGTAATCATGATCTGTTGAAGGAAGAATATTCGCATCTCAAGATCAAGGGTTTCTCGAATGCTATTGACTTTCCCAATTAATTTCATGTCGACTAGGTTAGGTATGTATTAACCAGAGTGCATGATCAATTTCTATGGCTGGAAGTTGGAGCACTGATTAAGATTACAAAGGATGTAATCCAGAGAGTAATAGGGTTTAGCGCAATAGGTGAAGCAAGAAACCTAAGAACAATTTCATCCACTGAAGTCACTAGGTTGACCAAATCCTGATGTGACAGTAGAGAAATGACAGTCGCTCATATTGAGATTGTTGAAGTAAGATTTGCTTCTACAGTGCTAGGTTATAGGGTCTATCAATCAAGTCAGATGAATAGTGTACCAAGCGCTGCTATACATGTTGCCTATCGAATCATCCAGGAGGAAGCAACATATGATATTTGTGAGATGATCAAAAGCCAATTTTTGGTAAACATGGAGAGAATCAAGAAGGACAAGAAGCAATCTTTCAAATATGGCTCACTAGTGGTCTGTATATTTTTCTATGTGCAAATCATTTTTTCTCGTTAAGGGTAATATAGTATGGCCTGAAGAAAAACCTATCATGGTTCAGATAGGTGAAATGATTAGGGATTTAGGAGATAGGTTTGGAGAAACAATGTGGGAACATTTTAAGGAATTTCAAATCAGGATGCACAAAAGGGAAAGAATACCAACCGGTATAGTGTAGAAGTTTAAAGAAAACAATTTCTTTCTTGTAGACACAGATTGTTGCATCATTCAAGTGGTTCAACCTAGAACCTTTTTTGGTTCCACCTATGGGTTATGAGGTCACAATAGACATTGTTAAAATTCATGCAAACATGTTACTGTCTAAACCAGTAGACAAGAAGGTAAAGAGATTTGGAACTTGTGAGGAGGAAAGCTCCAAAATAAAACAAAAACTTAAGGAGCCAATCATACAAAAGAAAGTAAGAAAAATGATTGATACTCTAGAAAAAAAAATATGGAGGCGAAGCATCCAGTGCCACTACTTCCACTAGTACTAGTGAACAAATAGGAGCCAAATCAACCAAAGTGATAGAAAAAACATAAGAAAAGAAAAAAAATGTCAAAGGAAAAATCCAAGGATATTGCAACCAGCAAGCTGACATCATACACAAAAGAACAAGAAATAGATATTCCTATATTTTTACCAGGTAAAGATAGACAGGTAGGAGTAACTTATGCTAGGAAGAAAAAGTGTGAAGGGATAGTTGACACAAAGGCTAATAAGAAGCCAAAGATAGATGAAAAGGAGGGTGATAACACTGACACACAATCTGATGTGGAGATAAAAGAAATCAGAAGAAGTGGTAGAAATGCACTTCCAACTGTTGATGAATTGGTCCATGGGATCAAATAGTTTGGAGGTCTATCAGGGGTTGGGAGAAAATATCCCCTCTGCAATGAGGAGGACAAGAAAAATTGAAGACGCACTTATGTGGAACATGCATAAGTTCTGCAGAACTCCTAGTGAACTATATGGAATAGTTCCATCAGACTTGCAAGATCAAAATGAAGGGAGATGGAAAACAACTTTAGCTATTGAGAAAGAGCATAGGATAAAAGAACTCATGGAAGTGCAACATGAGCTTGATTATAATCAAGCATCTATACTGGCAGAAGCATGTATTCAACACTTTAAAATAAGGAACAAGGCAAGGAGAGTGGGCATAGGAAATGTCCAAGGTGTGCATGATGAGGGTGTTGCCTTGTGGAAGAAAATCTTGAGCCAGCAAAAGGAAGCTGAAGAAGAAATAGCAAACGGAACAAAATATGACCAAGGTGCAACTGCCCTTGACAAAGGGAAAGGTAAAGACAAAGACTCTATTGAAGTTTTTGATGTTTTCTTAATTGTTGATATCATCGGTAATGTTGTGTCAGATATTCCTAATCTGACTAAGGATGTAGAGTAACCGGTTAAAATCAAATCAACCATTGAAACTATTTATATTGGTATTTTACCGGTAAAGGAAACCACTCAAACCAAGCATCTTGATGTAGATGAAGTTATAGTTGAAGATATGCCTTGTGAAGACACACCTAATAGAAATTCAGTAACAATAAATTCTATTGTCAATGAATTCATTTTATCAGAGATAAAGGAAATAGTGGAGAAGGAAGAACAACAAAAGGAAGTAGAAAAGAAGAAAGAAGAGATGAGAGAAATAGAGGAGAAGGAAGAAAAATAGAAGGAAGTAGAAAATAAGAAAGAAGAGATGACAAAAATAGAGGAGACCAAGAAAATAGTGGTGGACACTCCTTTGGTAAAGAGGAAGTTAGATTTAGAAAAGGAGAGGTTAAGGATGAAGAAATGGATGAAGAAACAGACGAGGAAGAAGAGGAAGACTCTATAATCAACATAAAGAAGATGACCCCTAAACAATTAATGAAAGTTTCTAAAAAATTGAAACTTCAAGCTGAAAAGGCAAAACTTAGAGAAAAGAGAAAGAAGACCAAAATTCTTAATACTGCAAAAAACATTTTGTCTGATCTCATTCCTGATGTTGTTGTTGATGACAATGCACCCATCATTGATCAGTTGGGAACTCTTGTCAAAGCAATCAATTCAAAGGCAACCGATCTGGAGAAGGTTGTAGTTAGACAGTATGAAACAAAGAGAGGTGAAAATTTAATGGAACACATATCAATTGGCAAAGTTTCTCTCTCCACCAGCACTGAAGAGGTCAAATCCATTCTTCTAGAAGTTGTCAATTATTGGTCAAGTCATCAAACTTCACCAATTTAATCCATGATCTTGAAGATAAAAGAGCTCGGACTTAAAGGGAAATCCAAGATCTGATAGGCTCTTTTGATCCTCTAATCATCTCTATAATGACCTTTAGTGGAAAGGTCAAATAGTTAACTCATGAAATCAAAGAGTTAAAAGAGGAAGAGGATAAAAGAGCTCTTAGTCTACTAGAGCTACAGTGCTACCTTGCACCGATCATTGATTTCATGCAAAGAAATGTCAAAGAAGCAAAAGGCATAATAAGTACACCTAAATGTAAGTCAATAGATGAAATAGAGGATTTTGTTACATTCTTGCATGGACACTGCAACACCATGAAACAGATGAAGTCTTCATGGCAATCCTCTTTGCAAGTCGCAAAAGAAAATTTCAAATATATTTTTGCTTTACTTTCATAAATCTTTTTGTATATTCTTTTCCATTGATGTCAAAAGGGGGAGTTTTTATATGTATGTGGGGTAGATGAAATAGTGTACATAGGGTAGATGAAACAAGGGTCAGAACTGACACATTTTTGTAGTGTTTGCCACTAATGCCAAAGGGGGAGTTTGTTGGCATTTTGGTGCATTTTGTATGACCGGTGAATAAAATGGTTTTCATTATTGGCCACATCATCTTCTAAGTCTTCATAGTCCATCAGTAAAGAAGTAAAGGATAACCGGTAAAGAACAAGAGTTCTTATTCCTATCAGTAGTGAGTTAATCGACTAAGCAGAGTATAGACCGACTAAGCAATGTGTAGATAGGGTAAGCAGAGTGTAGATTGACTAAGTAGTGAGTATATCGGCACATAGGAGGTCAACTGGCTAAGCAGTGAATAGATCAGTACACAGGAGGATAATCAGCTAAGTAGATAATAGACCGGTATACCTGAGGTAATCGGTTAGGCATAATTTGATTGGTACACCGACATAATAGGAGTCTCAACCAACAAACTTGGAAACGTCTAGTTAACATCTAGTTGAACCGACAGTCTTCCCTTTTCAACCAATGAACTTATCGGCATGAACGACTATCTTGACCGATATTCCTAGAATGGTTTTTGGAGAGAAATTTAAGGCACTATAACATAATTTTGAATAATATTTTTGGAGGGAAAATTGGCACAAGAACTAAAGGCTAATATATTCACATAATTCATTATGATTATGGTGTTGTCAATGTGAAAAAGATTTGTGTGAATGTAAACAGGGGGAGCAGAACAGAGAATAGCAAATATAGGTATGAATCGGTGAAGCCGACACTGAATAGTTGAACAAAGCATGCAAAGTGGATCTATGAGATAGAGGTAGTGTCATCAAATAGATCATTCATCTTTGTCGCCTTCTAACAATTGCAACATTGTAAATCCCTTAATAGGGTGGACCTTAACTAGTTCCTTATGTAAAATATCTTAACCAAGTCACTTTAGAAATGAAGTTGTAAAATCCTCTAGCAAGGTGAACTTTAACAGGTTCTAAGTTATTCTTAACCAGATACCAATCACTTCTAACAGGGTGATGTTCTCAGAAAGAACTGGTTGTAAGCTCTTAATAGGGCACCTCTTTTTACAGTAGCAAAAGAGATTGTGGGTTATCCCCACCATGGTTCTCTCCCTCTAACTGAGGGTTTCCATGTATAAATTTATAGTGTTATGTGATGCTTATGTGTGCATGAAAATCTCTTTTACTTTGATGTTCTCTGCTTTCATGTTTTATGCAATGCTTAAGTTAATTTTCAAGGAAAGTTGCAAACTGGTCAGCTTGAATGTTTGAATTGTGTATAAACTGTTTGTATTGATTCACCCCCCCTCTCAGTCATCGGTTAATCCTAATATGTTCTTTCTTTTGCAGTACTTTGCAATATGGCCGGTTTTGTTGCATACTCAACAAACAACATTATTCTACATAGTTATGAAGTTCATCTGATTTGGTCTTGTCCTGCACTGATTAGAGATGTTTCCAAACATTCCACAAGCGTAGCATCTCTTGCTTTGAAGGTTACTCACTACTTATCTACACACATTTGACCTATGTCCAAAGTTATTACACATGAAATACTAACCAGTAAAGGTAGGAACATTATTCATGTTGTTCATCATTCCATTATTCATCCTACTTCTGCACTGACTCGCCATATGACCAAATTTGTTGCAAGTAAAACATCTACCATTAAATTTATGAGCATTAGGCTATCTTACTAGAGGATTCTGGCTCTTCTTCTGATCAGGTTAAGCATTTCCTTGTCCAGATCCAGAGGATTCACCTTTCTCAAATCCTAGACCTTGCATATCCTTTCCATGTCTCTGACTTTCTAGCATCTCATTAACCCTTGTTGAACTAGCTTAGAATTTGTCTGTATTCATTGGCAGTAGCAAGTTCATCCCTCCAGGTAGCAATCTATCTTTCAAGTTCTTGACAGTTATTCCTTGATTGTGTCAACTCAAGCTTCAACTGATCATTCTCATAGGTAAGCATGAAACATTCATCAGCTCTTTCCTTCAATGATTGTGCCAAATTATCTTCATTCTTCTTCCGGTCCTCAATTTCTTTATCCAGTCTCATCACAATGGATTGCATCTCATTCTTCAAATCAGCATTCTCTCTCTCAAGCTTGTTAACCTCATCAACTTTGTCCTAGTATTCCATTATCTGATATTCTTTCTCCTTCAAATTATCCATTAATTCTTTCCTCTTTTCTCTACATACACTTGCTTGATCCTTTATCTCACTAATGAATTCATCATCAACATTCAAGTTCTTCTTCAAGGTACAGGCCTCATTTCTAGGTGCATCAAGATCCTCAAGTGCCACATTGAGTTGTCTATGAAAACCGGAATCCATAGAATCAATCTCCCAGAACTTCCTTAGAGGAACTAGGCTCTGATTCCAATTGTTAGAATCAAAGATCACTAAGAGGGGGGGTGAGTCAGTGATCTACTGGAAATCAAAACCTCAAAATTATTCTTTATCCACCAGTTAGCAATGCATAACAGAAAACAACATAAACATGCAACAAAAAATACACAAATCCACAACACCAAAATTTTTACGTGGAAACCCGGAAAGGGAAAAACCATGGTGGGGCTGAAACCCACAATATTTATATACTATGTCCAGGAGTACATAAATATTACATAGATGGGGAATGCTCTTGCATTCAGGCTCACTTCCTATAGCTCGCTGCTCAAATATATTTTCCTGGAAGGCTACAACCTTCAGGGAAGTCTCACTGACTTACAATTTGATTACAATGAGAAAATATAATGAAATGAACCCTCACTTAGCATCTGACTATGCAAGAATGAGTTTTGGTTAAGCACTGAATCTCTGACTGTCTTTGCTCTATTGAATACTTTGTTTTTGTCTCAGTCAACTACCAGTTGGTCTGAAAGAAAAGTGCACACGTGAAACTGCATTCAATCGCACCAAAAATCAATCTCCAAATCAATCTTATATATCTGATCTTAACACAAAAACAATGTCCTTCAAGTTGGCTTCAAGAAGTCTAATGTGTAGCTCCAAGTCGGCTTTAATCTCAAAAAAAACATAGCATGACCAGAACAAATGATTATAATTACATGCTTCCTAAGGGTCTTCCCAATCACTGAGATCACAAAAACAATCACCAAAAACACCACAATCATTGGAAATCATTTCGGACCAAAACTTTACCAAAATACCTCATTTTACAATTTAATTGCCTACCGGTTCACTCAAGCTTCTAGATAAGATGAATCATGATCGTCGGATCGAATCACCAAGAAGCATTTCCATCAATGACAACCCTAGACCATTAATCAGACAACAAAAGTCACCAGATGAGTGTCAATTGCCAACATTCTCATCTTTATCATATTTTGGTGCTTCTGACATCATGCAAAATTGGTTATCATAGTTAACAGTCCATTGATATTGCTCATCATCATCAAGTTATTTGTGTGAATCAATATTTACTACATCTCCTGAGCTAATAGAATGAATGATATAGTCATATGAGACTTTTGTGTAGTTAGCAATGTTGTCTTGTGTTCCTGATGTTGATGCCTTACCTTTGTCATGTTTGACAAAAGGGTCTTTAAATATGGTGTGATTTCTATTTGTTGAAGTTTTGTTGGTGTCAACTATGATATCACCTTGATCTATCAGATCCTGGATTAAGTTCTTCAACTTATAGCAACTTGCGGTCTTATGACCTTTTGTATGATGATAGTCACATAAATCATTATCATTCAACTAGGTTGGTTTGAAAGGACATGGTTCGTACACTCTAACCTCTGGGAAAGGGATCAAATTTGTCTATATTAATTTCTTTAATGTTTATTCAATGGGATCGCCTAGTGGTGTGTAGTTCCTTCTAGGAGCATTCATTCTCGGGAATCTTGTTTTTAGCTTGTACATCATTTTCATTTGTGACACTGTATTATTTTCCTGTATGTGGAACTTTATTCTGACTAGATGATTGAATTGGTCCTTTTAAAGATACAATTGGTTGAGATTTGTTCACCGTATGGGCATCTACCACACCGTCATTGGTCACATTCTTGTTTCTTGACTAGAACTTAGGTTTATCATTGTTTGTGTTGTTTGTAGAAGTTCCATATTTTATGATACCTTTTTCTAAAAGTCCTTTCTCATATTTTGAGGCCTTTTCAATGATTTATTTAAATATGGTCAAACATTGCATTTGTATTAGGTACTTAATTTTTGGGATTAAGTTCTCTAAAAACATGTCAACTTGCTCAGTTTCGAGAATAATAGTCTTGCATCTTCAGTAGAGAGATCTCCATCTTTGTAAGAAGGATGTGAATGTTGCATTCTCATATTGTTTTGCAGCACATAAATCCATCAATGTAACTAGGGTATCAATGTTATGCGAGAAGTTTGCAATGAATTGTTTAGCTAGTTCACCCCATGATGTGATCATTGGTGGGAGATGTAAAAACTACTCCAAGGAAGAACCTTTGAGACTTTTTGGAAACAATCTCATTAGATAGGTGTCCTCATGTGCAACCTCTATACATACAGTGAAAAATTCTCTAATGTGATCTCCAGGATCACCTTTCCCTCAATATCTGTCAAATTTTGGTGTTTCAAAATATGGAGGGAAAGCAAGCATGTATATTGTATGATCGAAGGGATAAGGATGTAATTCACGCATCGTATAGCTCTTTTTGTCATTACCGGTTTGCATAGTTGTCACATGTTGTTGTAGATTCTATATTTGTTGGGTTATAATTTTCATTTGAGTTAGTGGTACACTTTGCGCATGTATGTTTCCCACAAAAAGGATTTGTGGTAGTATAAATAGGAGGTTGTTGAAATGTACCATAACTATAATTCTACTTGTTGTGGCTTCCACTTGGTATTGTGAAATAAGTGAATTGTGAACCCATGTTCGATTGGGTTGCACTCATTATATTAGTGGAACCTGGGTTTATGTTCTAATGATTGTATGTATAACCTATTGAGTAGGAAACTAGAGGTTGAGTTTCACTTGCCGTATGAGAAAAATGTGAGGCTTGTGATTGACTTGGCGCCAAAGCACTTGACATTACTGGTATAGTTTGAGAAGCTATGATAGCCTACATTTGTGCACTAACATTCATTGTTGAGGTCAATGCACTTGCTTGAGAACTTGTGTTTGTCACCAAAAATGCTTGAGTTAGCAATATTGATGCATTTTGGGAGGAACTTGAAGTCATAGCTTGTGTTTGTGTTACATTTGGTACTTGACTGCTATTTTGACCTAAGGTAATTCTTGATGGTAAGATTGTTGTGACATCAAAACCTTCAGGTAACTTGGCACCATTATATAATAACAAAGAAAGATATCGATCTCTTCCATTGTTTATTAGGGCATTTAGAATCATAAGGACATGTGAGTCCTATTGAGCTGACTCAATTTCCTCACGTATTAAGTTTTGTTGTAGCTCATGTATTGTCGACATGCCATAAGGATTTGACTATTGATAGTTTTGACTACTTAGCATATCCATGTTCCAAGTAGGATTAATTGATGGGTCATTGTTTGGGTCCATTTTACTCTTTGCCTTTTGTGACCTTGTGACGGGCATTTAAGACTTCTATATGAGGACACTAAGACCTAATGAAAGATGATGACAAACCTTGTGTATGAATGCAAGACTCTAGACCAAAAAGTGAGGTATGCAATAGTAAACTTAACTCTCTATTGGGGATTAGGACGTGGAACTTGTTGAGTACTCTTAGATTTTTGTAACATAAGTTTTTCAAGTTCATGTCTAAGGATTTTTGCCGCAATTTCTCTATCAATTTTGCAGGCAATCTTATACTCTCTATCTAGCTCAAACTTGACTCCTATGTACTGAGGTGCCCTTGTATTTAATTGCCAAGCCAAGTTATCTAATCCGTCAATGATTTGTCATTGACCGTTGTTTGGCACTAGATTAGGTTGCTCGAAGGGGAGCAAACCATCACTTGGTATGACTTTCTAGGATGCAAATGATGACAAACTAAGATAGAAGTATATGGAGTCTAAACAAGGACTAATATGAAGATTATACTTAAAATGAACTAGGAGGTTAATATCAATTAAGGACTTATGTGAAGATTATGACGACATAAGATAGAATTATAATGAGGATGATAATGAGGACTATGCAAGGACCCTAGGGATGCAAATGAGGACTATAATAAGGATGACAATGAGAAGGATGCAAGGACTTATGCAAACCCTAAGGATGTAAATGAGGACTACAATGAGGATGATAATGAGGACTATGCAAGGACTTATGCAAACCCTAGGGATGTAAATGAGGACTATAATAAGGATGATAATGAGGAAGATGCAAGGACTTCTGCAAACCCTAAGGACATAAATGAGGACTATAATGAGGATGATAATGAGGACTATGCAAGGACTAAGGACTCTAAGAACACCTATGGTGACAAGTATGAAAAATTTTGGACTTTGTTGGATTGTCAAATGTTTCAAGGTAGACTCTATTTCAAATAACTATGTTTGTAGGACAAGTCTATTTTTTGATTATGAGAACATTGTTAGAAAATAAGTATAGTTGGATGAACAATGTTCTAACAAACTCTAAGAATTTAGAGATATGCAATGTTGGGCCTAAAATAGCCCAAATATTGACTCAATACTAGTGTAGCACAATGATACACATAAAAAACATAGAATACAATCTTAGGTTGGAAAGTGGAAACCGTTTAATGGGGCCCCCACAACAAAATACTGAAACAAGATGAACAGATAAAGAATCTGGCAGCACTGGCTCCATTCCATGTCACACACTTCTTGGGCATGTTAGTCTCTCTTACCCTGAAGATTCGAAGATCTTATCACCAAGGATTTTCTATCTCATCATGCAAGGTACATGGAGGGTATCTATGCAAGGGTATGATCTGCACACCTGGAACTAATAAACGTGGGATTTGGGCTAACAATTGGGTTCTTATTATAAGTTTCAAGGGATCCCAATCCAAGGATAGTTTCTTAGAGAAAGCCACTTAAGGCTTTAGTTAAGCTTAGCGATGTAGGGAAGGCCCCCACATACGTCGAATTCACTCAACACTCTAGCCACCTGACCAGTATGTTTATATAGCGGCTCAAAAAACTGCTCGAGTATGCTGGGAGAGATGATATCCCCAATGCATCCCAATTGGAAGTACCTCTATGGGGTGATGAAATCCCCAGTATAAGATACCCCTCACTACTAAAAAGAAAAGTGGGTGTCGTTATCACCTTTCCCTCTCTTCCAAGACCTCGAAGGCAGGTGGAAAGGTACTTAAAGAAACAATAAGTCCACTCAAGACATAAAAAAAGTTGTTTTTTCCCTTAAATATTGCAATGTGTGATTTATTCTATTCATAAGCTAGATTCACGTCAATTTTAAAATCCAAACTGAGGTGTGAGATATGCATGTGCATGTCTATTTTAAAACACTAAAGTGGAGTGTGAGATCATGCATGCCAATTTTAATCCCAAGATCAATTTTAAGCACCAAGCTGAAGTGTGAGATCATGCATGTCAATTTTAATTCAAGATTAATTTTATGCACCAAGCTGAAGAGTGAGATCATGCATGTCAATTTTAATCCCAAGATCAATTTTAAGCACCAAGCTGAAGTGTGAGATCATGCATGTCAATTTTAAACCCAAAATCTAAAAGTGATTTAACCCTAAAGGATCCTGCAATCAAATTGTTAGTGGTTTCCAAAATAATCTGGGATGATCAAGCCTTCTCTATAATTTTGCCACATGCTGCAAACAGGGAATCAGTAACTAGAAAACACAGAAAAACCAGAAAATAGAAAGTCAAACTACTTATCAAATAAATGTGTGATCCTAACTGAGCAAATGTGTAATAATGTCTAGGTGATTGTGTTAAGATGACTGAGTGAATGCGTAAAACTGATAGAGCGAATGCATGAAATTGATAGGGCGAATGCGTGACAGACAAACATGGAATTAAGAAAATCTACAAAAAAGCTTAAATTTCACCAGAAACCCGCAAACCTGACTATGAGGCCCTATTCAGATCTCTCATCCACCATTCTATATTAAGAAAGTCATATTTCACTCTGTATGATAGAACAAGGTTGTTGTGTCTATTAATAGTTGGTTGGTCTTCAAGGTCTTGTATTCTCTTTTATGCCTTTAGGATTTGTTGGTAATTTATAGCTTGCCTCCTTTGTTCTATTGTTCTTCAAGCACCTAAAATCTTAAATTTTCTCTTATGTGCCATTAGATGTTATATTGAAGTCATCATATAAGGAAAAAAAATCTTCAAATTTGCAGAATTGAATACAAAATTTAGACAAAACAGAGGATTAAAAAATGAGAAAACAAAACAAATAGAATGCCTAAATATTGTTGGAAATTGACACTCATCAAATTCATTTTGTTGTCATTGATGGTAAAAAGATTAGATGGAAATAATTTATTGGCATTAGGAGGCATATACCGACAGACACCGACTTTGGAGCATTCAAGGCTACACTGGTATCGGCACCGGTACCGACATCAGTACTTGAAGCAAACCAACATCAAGGAAGATTTATTTAGTAAATCATTTTGTAATTATTGTCGAGGCCAACATTGAATATCTTTTGTAATGTATTGTAAGCCGACATAAGGCATATTGTTTGTAATGGGTATATAGGTCTGTCTGCTAAGTGATTTTGAATATATAGGTGAGGTAGAATATAGAAAAACTGCATAATGCAAAGTATATGTATGTAGATCATTTGTATGTGAATATTATATCATCCAATGATCTGTAGATAGTTTGGATAGCATTCTTGGAGGAGAAGAGATACCAGTAGTAGTGTTCAGGTTTTATGAACCGGTACAGAGTAGAGATAGAAACGAAACTCTATTTGGCATAGCAGATGCATTTTTGAGTTCTTCTTTAGTGTTTTACTTCAACAGAAGCTTGCAGTCAGTGAGACTCTTTAGTGATGAGTAGTATGCTCTAGGAAATGTGTCTTCCTACATGTGCAGGCCCCCATTATATGTAATATCCTTTCATATGGCCAGTAAAATGATATTATGGGTCACAAATTCCATCATGGTTTTTCCTCTTTGAGGTTTTCCATGTACAAGTTCTGTATGTTATGGTGTTCTTTTATGTGGATGGTTTATTTTCTTCATGTGATATGTTTATTTGTTTACCGGTTTATATGTGTATGGTATAAAAGGATAAAATCTTATGTTACTGGCAGAACACTGATTCACCCCCCTCCCCCTCTCTCAGTGTTCTTAGACCCCAACAATTGGTATCAGAGCCTGGTACCTCGAAAGAAGTTTAACAGCTTGAGGAAGATCCTGAAACTGGAATCTTTGAACATGGCTATGGAGAAGCAACTTGAGATGGCTCTCAAGGATTATGATGTTGAAAGGATAAACAAATTGAAATTGCAAGATGAATTTAATAATGCTAATGAGTCCATTCTATTGGAATTTTGATGATGTTTTGATTGTCATTGATGGACACACACTTTCTTGATGTATGAGTTATGCTCAACCGGTAATTGTTCCAACTGGTATTATGTATTATAGTCTTTAGACTATCGGTGTTTTGCAGAATATGTTTACCGATCACAAATTGACTGAAGACCTCAAGCAGTATGGAGAACCCAAGCGGTATGAAGACCTCAAGCAGTTCGAGGATCTCAAGTGGTACGATGGAACAAAGCAGTAGTTAACATTTTCCAGTCTTCATTTTTGACAACTAGTAATCGGTATATTGTATGAACCGCTATTACTCTGTGATGAGTTACCAACTGGTATTTCTGTGATGAGTTACCAATCGTTATTTCTGTGATGAGTTATCATCCACCAATACTTTGGTCGTGATTTTGTGTCGTGTTACCAAATGTTTCTAGATGCACTGAACCTAGGAACTTGTAGTTTAATCCTATTGGACCGACATGAAATTAGTTTCCTTTATAAGGACATCATGTATAGGGTTTGTATATGTGAGAGATGTATGATGTATGAGAAGGTTATGTGCGATCTTTGCAGAGAAGATTAGGTCTGTGTGAGGAGTTAGAGTGTGGAGATATTGAAGACTGAGGTAATGCCGAAATGCATTAACAATGAGCTATCAAGGATCTAACCAAGCATACAGTGTTAGTATCTAGATCACTCACTTGTTGATTACTCACAGCTTTGACAAGTCTAAAACCCTTAATCGGGTAGGCCCAGCAAAGCCTTTGTAAATCCTCTAACAAGGTGGTTCACAACTGTGGATCTGAAATCCTTTAACAAGGTAGTCTTTAATAGGACTTATCTCCTAACAGAGATCTAGATTCCTAACAGGATCTGTTCTGGTGAAGAACATTGTATGACCTTAACCGGTTTGGTTTCTATTCTATAGATAGTTACTTGTAAGTTTCTTCTCACTGTGGTTTTTCCCATTTGGGTTTCCATGTCAAAATATCTTGTGTTATGGTGATTGTGCTTTTGTGAGTGAATGCTTTATTTTCTATTTGGTTTGCATTTATCTTAACCGGTTTATTAGTGAATTTGTTATATCGGTTATCTGCTAAATTTTTTAAGAGTTTGAGTTTAGTATTTTTTGGTATACTAATTCACCCCCCCTCTTAGTATTCATCAATTGGTATCAGAGCCAACCTTTCTATAAGTCTAACCACTTGGAAGGAGATATGGGGGAATACAGTGTGAGGGAACTTACTCATCACCTCACTCATACTGAGAGAGCCTATGATGAACTCAAAGTCAAGTATAAAGCCTCTTTGGCCAAAAGAAGAGAGCATGCTGAGAAATTGATAGAACTTACTGAAAATAGCTCTTCTGATGAAGCTGACATGGATTCCCTAGTTGAAGAAGTTGAAAACCTGAATGAATCTAATGCCAACCTAAGAAAGGAGTTGGAAGGACTGACTATCAGAATGTGTCAAGAGTTTGAGAATGGAAGGAAAGCTGAAGATCTGGTAAAAGACAAAGATCATGAGATCTCCAAGATGAACCAAGAAATCTGTGCCCTTACTGCTCATCTCCAAGAGAGTAAAGTGGAAAAAGAAGAAATTCAAGGTGAACTAAACATGGCTATTTCTGAGAATGCAACCTTGATGGAATCTAATGCTTCTATTTCCATGGAACTTACTAAGTCAAAGGAGATACTTGCCAAATTCAACAAGAGTACTGTTAAACTAGAACAAAAGTTGGAACTGGCAAAACCAGTAAAGAATACCACTGGACTTGGTTTCTCTAGGTATGAGGAAGGTGAGACCTCTGGAACAAAAGCTAAAGCATCAAAAAAGAAACCAACATCTAAGGATAAAGGTAAGAAAAAATTTAAACCTGTTTTCTTTAATTGTCTTAAGGAAGGAAACACTACTAATCTGTGTAGAAGCAAGGTCTACAATAATTTTCCTTATTTTCTAAACAATAAGCCTAGATCCAATAGATTCAGTGGAAACTGCTATGCATGCAACAAGTTTGGGCATAGAGCATTTGAATGTAGGTCTATTTTGTACAACACTGGGAGACATCCTCCAAGGACTCAAGGAGTTATCCCGGAACCCTCTGTGAACCAAAATCCCAACTGGTATAATACCTATGACCATCGGTCAGGTGGCTATCAAGTAGCAACTGGTTGGAGAGAAACCTGTTTGATCTATCATGGTAGTGGTCACACTGTTGCAACATGCAGAAGGAAGAATGGTAGTATGAATAATGAACCATGGAGAACACCAGGAATGGTATGCTATCATTGCAACAAACCGGGTCACACTGCTAGAACCTAAAGAATGAGAAAGAACCTATCGGATGATATACCGATCACTCCTAAAGGGAAGAGTGATGTTGAAACCATTCAAGTGGGAATGAATAAAACTTGGAAAAAGAAACCTGAAGAAGCATCACAGGATGAATCGATTTCTGCGCCTAGTGTGGAAGTCTCTGAACCGGCAAACTGAGCTTCAAAAATCTTAGGGGGAGCATATCAGTGAAATATTTGAACCCCCGGTTTATATTGGTAAAGACCTTAACTGGTATACATTACTTGTCAATTGGCAGAAAACTTGAAGTGGTAAAAGGCAAAATTAAGGTTTGTACCCCAATAGAGATGCATTTATTATGGTAGGTGAAAGATTGTTTAAAAGGGATTTTTGTCATCATTTTCACTTGTTTTCGAGCAAAGAATTTTCAAGAGTAGAGCGAAAAAGTGTGATTCATCTAGCGATTCAAAGCGAATTCAAAAATCTTGCAGAGGAATCTAGCAAACTTTCAATCTATCGGTGAAGAACACTAAGCGGTGTTCCAAGCAAGCAAAGCGGTGTGTTGTGAGAAACTTTGGCAAAACCTAAATTTTGGTTTGTGAAGGTATTTCTCAAAATTATTGTTTATCATTTAATCATGGCTTCTACATCACACTCCAGTTCGAGTGTGCCTATAGATTTAGCTAATTTTATTCAAAAGAAGATGAAATACAATGCCCTATCCAAGATACCCGCCGAGTTATAGTTGAGGAAGATATTTCAGGATATATTGATTGTAAACTGGAAGACCTAGGATCCCTAGTGATCCATTCCCAGCTAGGTCAGTTCTATGGGGATGACAAGAAAATCAAACCTGAATATAGAATCCTAGAGAGGAAGAAACTGCACAATGCGGTTTATTTTCTGGAAGAGTTCACTAAAGATCACATCTGCATCATCCTGAGCAGAGTGCATGGTGATAAAATGTATCTTGGGTGGACGCATGACATCACACCGAAAGAAATTCATGTCGTCACCAGTTTTTGTAACATTGGAGAGGTGCCAGCTCTAAGAAAGGTCACCAAGACTAAAATGACTAAGCTCGCTAGTTCTTTGAGCAACCAACGGGCGATGACCGTCAACACCATCAAAGATGATTTGGTTAAGTATGCTTTCATGGTGATTGGCTACCGGATGTTTTATGCCAGCAGAATGAACTTTGTCCCTGCTACTGCAGTGAATTCCGCCTACAGAATGATTAAGGAAGATGCCTCATTTGATTTGTGTACCTATTTGCAGAAGCAATTGCTACTAAAGCTAAAGTCCATTAAATAGGATAATGTTTTAAGGTTCAAGTTTGGACAACTTTTGGTCGGCCTATTTTTCTACTTTCAAGGCTATTTCACTAGAGTAGGTGATGTTCAATGGTCTGCTGACCAATTGGTCTCCAAGCAAATTAGGGAAAGTCTTCAAGCAGTGGGAACTTCACATCCTAAGGTTCTGAACAAATACTTTGATGAATTCAAGTGGAAAATGAGCCAGAGAATGAGGATATCTGGTGATATTGTGAAGAAGTATGAAGATGACATCTGCTTCACAATAAAGGTAGATGAATGCATAATGGAAGTGGTGGAACCAAGAAAGGAAGCAGTTGAACCAATGGGATATGAAGTGATGTATGATATGCTGATTGGGTATGCCTCTACCCTACTTACCTCACCACTAGATGCCAAGAAAAAGAGAACTGGCACCTACTTAGAAAGGGTAACACCGGTTGAAGATCCTACACAAAAAAAGGGCAAGGTAGTGCCATCGGTATCGGCAGTGGTTACCTCAGCCAGTCCAAAAGTGACCAAGTGGTCACTTGCCAAGAAGAAACCCAAGGTTTCTCCCGCTAAAGTATTTGAGAGGAAGCGGAAAACCAAAAACAACTCACTGGAGTCAGAGGATACTGAACTGGAAGCACAACCAAAGAAGACCAGACAATCAAGCACCTGCAATGTCAGCACCAGTAAACATGGATATTTCCTTTTACAAGCCAATGACACATTGTCAGAGGACTATTAAGAATATTAAGAGGAAAGTGCTTGATGATTTAAAAGAATATTTTAATGAATTTAATGATAATGAGAAAGAAGAAGTAGAGCAAGAAATTATTAAATATTTGTGTGTTAATGACCGGTCGCCATCTGAAATCAGATCGGTCACACCAAATTTTTTATACAATTCTTTAGATATGAAATGGTGCATTACCATTGAAAAGGAATAGGAAATAAGGGAGAGAGTCTTTGCACAATACTTTCCTGATGCCTCTAATTCTGAATTATTTGAGATAATGGATAAGAACAAAGGCCTCTTCTTCATGAGAAGAAGAAGAAGACTCGGGATACTAGAAGGTAAAGCTTCTGAAGTGGAGAAGGACACACATTTACATGCCAAAGCTAATGTCCAGTTACACCAAGTGTCAGAAGCCAATCTGAAGGTTGAGCAAGCACTTGATCTAACATCAGGCAAACCAGATGAAGCATTTGACAGTGAAGGGGAAAGAGTGACAGAGTAAAATGATCCCATAGATGTGGATGCATTAGATGTTGAGGATGTCACTCTAGACATAGAGAAGGAGAAACAGGACAAGGAAAAAGATGAAAAAGAGAAGCAGGACAAACAAAAAATGAAGAAAGAGCAAGCGGAAAAAGAAAAGAAAGAGGAAGACAAGAGGAAAGAGGAAGAGAAAAAGAAAGAGGAAGACAAGAGGAAAGAGGAAGAGAAAAAGAAAGAGGAGGAGAAGAGGAAACAAGAAGAAGAAAAGAGAAAAGAAGAGGAGAAGAGAAAAGAAGAGGAGAAGAGAAAAGAAGAGGAGAAGAGGAAAGAAGAGGAGAAAAAGAAGGAGGAAGAAAAGAAAAAGCAGGAAGAAGACAAGAAGAAGGAAGAACTGAAGAAGAAACAAGAAGAGGAGCAAAAGAAGAAAGAAGAGGAAAAGAAAAGAGTAGCAGAGGAGAAGGAAGTAGAGAAAACCAAACAAGTGAAGACTCCCAAGGCAACCAGTGGTCAAGCCAAACTGGTTGACACCACCAGTCCGATTAACCTTTAATCAACAGTTGAGTCTGAGCTGCTATGAGGCATCAAACTGGCATAAGAAAGACTAGAAGAGTTGTGGAGGAAGAAGGAAAGGGATGTCATACAAACTACAGTTGACACCCTTACCAGTTTGATTCCTAGTACTAACCTCCCTAGTACTGATTCCTCTCTGTCCAAGCTAAAACTCCTTTGTACTGTAGTAGAGGACCAAGTACAATGCTTGGAAGATGTTGTTGCAGCCACTGCAAAGAAGAATCATGAAAAGGCACTCAACACTGCCTTATTCAAGAAATTGAATGAGCTCTGATCACAACTTATGAAGCAGTAGAAGGCTATCAAGGGTGTTATGGATGAGGGCAAATTACTGTTGAGTAAAATCTGCCAACCCCATCTATTTTGTGATGATGTGCTTAAGTAGAAAGATAAACTCCAATCGGAATTCCAGGCATACATTAGCAACTTCAAGATGCCATATGATTCATTTACTACATATGGGCAAACAGTCCATCATTATCAGCTACAGAATGCTAGGATGGAATCAGAAATATGCAACCAGACAAAAGATTTGCAGGAGCTTCAACTGGTCTTATTACCCAGACTGCAGATTCTTCAGAAATGTTTTCTCAATCTGGAAGCCATCATAGTAACTCAAGAGACGAGTACCATTGATGCTATGGAAGAACTGGTATTCTATATGTAGACATAAAGTGAGGTTGCTACCTCATTACTTGAGTCATGAACATTGGCCATGAAAACTTTTATGCATGATTTTAAATCTGTTTTTGATAAGTTTTATTCCTTATTGTCATAAACATTTACTCTATTTTTATATATAAGGAAACATGGGTTATTCTGCATTACTTTGTCATTGTTGGCAAAGATGGAGTAGTATTTAAAATTTTGGTGAATGTTATGTATACTTTCATGTTACCACTTTGGGGGAGTAGTATACATTGTAATTTCTGCAAAAGTGATAGTGTATATGCTTAGGGGGAGTAATTTTGATTATGGCATATTTTTGTTGTAAAAACACTTAGATGTCAAAATTTTCCTAAGTGTTGCCATCAATGCCAAAGGGGGAGATTGTTCGCATTTTGATGATGTTTTGATTATCATTGACGGACACACACTTTCTTGATGTATGAGTTATGCTCAACCGGTAATTGTTCCAACCGATATTATGTATTATAGTCTTTAGACTATCGGTGTTTTGCAGAAGATGTTTACTGATCACAAATTGACTGAAGACCTCAAGTGGTATGGAGAACCCAAGTGGTATGAAGACCTCAAGCAGTTCGAGGATCTCAAGTGGTACGATGGAACAAAGTGGTAGTTAACATTTTCCAGTCTTCATTTTTGACAACTGGTAATCGGTATATTGTATGAACTGGTATTACTCTGTGATGAGTTACCAACTGGTATTTCTATGATGAGTTACCAACGGGTATTTCTATGATGAGTTACCAATCGGTATTTATGTGATGAGTTATCATCCACTGACACTTTGGTGGTGATTTTGTGTCATGTTACCAAATGTGTCTAGATGCACTGAACCTAGGAACTTGTAGTTTAATCCTATTGGACCGACATGAAATTTGTTTCCTTTATAAGGACATCATGTCTAGGGTTTGTATATGTGAGAGATGTATGATGTATGAGAAGGTTATGTGTGATCTTTGTAGAGAAGATTAGGTCTGTGTGAAGAGTTAGAGAGTGGAGATATTGAAGACTAAGGTAATGCTGAAATGCATTAATAATGAGCTATCAAGGATCTAACCAAGCATACTGTGCTAGTATCTAGATCACTCACTTGTTGATTACTCACATCTTCAACAAGTCTGAAACCCTTAACCAGGTAGGCCCAGCAAAGCCTTTGTAAATCCTCTAACAAGGTGGTTCACAACTATGGATCTGAAATCCTTTAACAAGGTAGTCTATAATAGGACTTATCTCCTAACAGAGATCTAGATTCCTAACAAGATCTGTTCTGGTGAAGAACATTGTATGACCTTAACCGGTCTGGTTTCTATTCTGCAGATAGTTACTTGTGAGTTTCTTCTCACCATGGTTTTTCCCATTTGGGTTTCCACATCAAAATATCTTGTGTTATGGTGATTGTGTTTTTGTGGGTGAATGCTTTATTTGCTATTTGGTTTGCATTTATCTTAATCAGTTTATTAGTGAATCTGTTATACCAGTTATCTGCTAAAATATTTAAGAGTTTGAGTTCAATATTTTTTGGTATACTAATTCACCCTCCCCCTCTTAGTATTCATCACATTCTTATCCTGCAAGAAAGTTTATCATCATCTCAAGCCAAGAGAAAATAACTTTTGCAAAACCTGGATGATGAGGAGAAGAATGCACTTAAGGAACAATGTCAGAAACTAAGTCAAGCAAACATGCTCATGAAGAATGAAATGCAAGACCTAACTATGAGGTTATCAAAAGATATTGAGGACATAAAGAAGAAGGAAGATAATCTTGTTATATCTCTGAAGAACAAATTTGATGAATGTGGCAGATTGACTCATGAGAATAATCTATTGAGAATTGATTTGGCACACTCCCGGAACAATGAACAAGAACTTGAAAGACAGATAACTACTCTGAGAGATGATCTGACTATTGCAAGTGAGTATAAAGAAAAATTGAGGATTAGTGTTGCACAGTTGGATGACTTATTGAAAAGACAAAGACAGATTGATGATTCTAGAGGACTTGGATTTGTACAAGGTGAAAGCTCTGGTACTACAAATGAAGATCATACAATCGGTATGCAGAACTCATCTAGACAGAGGAAACCGGTAAGGAAATCTAATGCTTATAAATTCAATGGTAGATGTTTTGTTTGCAATAAATTTGGGCATATGGCTAAACAATGTAGAAATAGAGAAAATCAAAACTACAATTTTGTTCCCGGTCAATGCACAAATTGTAAGAAATATGGTCATAGATCAGAAGATTGCAGAATGAATGTTAAATGTCATGCATGTGGAAAGTTTGGACATTTTGCTAATCATTGTAGGTCAAGGAATGACACCAAATTTGTCAAAGCAATTTAGAAGAACAATGTTACATGTTATGCATGCAACAAAATAGGTCATATTGCTAAGTATTGCAGAAGCAAGACTCAACCAGTTAGCAATGATAAAGATAATAAGAAAGGAAAGAAGAAGGTAGATGAAATACAACAAGATCACACCAAGAGATGGGTTAGAAAATTTGAAGATGGATCTACACCGGTAACACCACTGGTAGAACAAGGTATTCCTCCATCGACATGAAATTCCATTGGTAACTGAGGCATAGGCCTTAGGGGTTGGAAAAGTCATTACAAAATCCTACATATTACCCAGGAGGAGATCTAAAGAGATCTGGAAGAGATTTGGAGAGTTGTGTTCATCATTGATGAAGGTTCACCTGGCACAAGATTGTGAAATTGGCATTCGGTAGGGTTGTTCGTGAAGCATTTATTACAGAGAAAGATTAGGATTTTATTTGCTGATAAAAAGGGTAAGTGAATTCATTTTCACTCACTGAGCATTCAAGAATTCAGAGCAAAGAAAAGGAAAATTTAAGGCGAATTAAGAGCAAGCAAAGGCATTGTAAATAGATTTCAAGCAGTTATCTGAGAAGCACTCAATCTTCCACTGACATTCACTTTCAGGTATTCTTCAAAAATGGCATCTGGATCTTCAGCTCCGACTTTCATTGGAAATCCCACCATTGTCGAAGTCAAGGATAGGTTAAGGCTCATATTCAAGGAGGTTCTTCTGATTGCTAAGAAAGAAGACTCTGCAGGATAATTTTCTAGGGTTCTTGACAGTGTGATGTATGTTGAAGATGTGAGGGCATACATTCACTGCACCCTGGAGGATCTAGGCATAGAGGAAATCAAAGCATGTATCAATCCATGATACTTGGAGACTCCATAACCATCAAGATAGAATACAAAGCAATTGAAGGTCTAGGGTTAACGGATATTCTATACATACTAGAATTCAAGGATGAAGTCATCAGATACATTCTGAGAAGGGTTCACAATGATTTTATTTGGCTGGATCGGTCTTACATGATCACTAAGGAGGTTATTCAAGC
Organism: Cryptomeria japonica; assembly: GCF_030272615.1. NCBI lineage: Eukaryota > Viridiplantae > Streptophyta > Pinopsida > Cupressales > Cupressaceae > Cryptomeria > Cryptomeria japonica. The sequence continues at coordinate 414,360,784 of NC_081406.1, read as the reverse complement.
AGCCACCGACTTACCCAAAGTCAAACAAGAACCTGCCAAGAAAATTTACAACACAGAGGTCAATAAACTCATCGGTGCAACTCCTGATAGCAGATCAATGAGGATCAGCACAATCACCGACACTGATGTGAAATTTGCAAGCATGATAATAGGTTATAAGATAACTCAATCTAATCGATTGAATTATGTTGCTAGTTCATGCATTCATGTTGCATATTAGATGCTGAGGAATAATGCAAAGTATGATTTATGTGAATGGATGAGGAGTGAATTGATGTTGAACCTTGGAAAGATCAAGGGAATCAAGAAAGGAACTTTTAGATATGGTAATCTTATTGTATGTCTGATGCTTTACTTCCTAAATGAGCTACCCGTTCTTGGCAAGAAGTGTTGGGCTCATGAAATACCGGTAGGTATGAAGATGAAGGAAGCAATGACCCATCTTCGTACTGACAAAGATGAGAAAATTTGGGGGTATTTCAAAACATTCCAAGAAAACATGATGCAGAGGGAGAGAATATCAAAGAAAATTGTGGAGAAGTACTCCACTAATATTTGTTTTATAGTGAAAACCGATGAAACTCTTATGGAGGCAGTTGAACCTAGGACAATCTGGGTTACTGAGCTTGGATATGAGGTGGATGTTAGCATTTTTAAACTCTATGCAAAAATGTTGCTAGAAGCCCCATTAGATGACAAAACAGAGCATTTTGGCACAGCAGAAGAGAAGGCCCTTGAAGTCAAAACTGGTTTTAACAGGAAGAGAAAAGAGAAGAAAATAGAAAAGATGACTGCATATGTACATGATGTAATTCATAAGATAGACACTCAACTGGGTTCTGGATCCAAACCGGCAATAGAACCTGCAGTGGCTAGTACTGCAGAGGTGAAGAAGCTTGAAGCTTACATTTCTACCATCACTTTTGATTCTGACCTTGAGGACAATGAACCTCTAGCTTTCAGAAGGGTACAAAGGAAGAAAGTGGATCAACCACTAGTAGAGTAGAGGAAGGCAGAGCCTAGGAGGAGACTTGTTAGAAAGGCAACTAAACCTACTGCACCACCACCTCCGACAAGGAAGCCTATACAAAAGAGGAAACTAGTCACATCTACTCTAGCAACCATAAGAAAAAAGAAGAAGAGTGATGATACTGAAACTGGTAAGACTAAAATGACTTGTGCTGAGCTAATTGATGAAATTACAAAAGATGGAATTTTGAAAAATGTATCTATGTGTTATGATAACTTAGAAGAAAATGAGCAAAATGAAATAGAATGTTAGAGTAATTGGGTATTCACTTGATAAATTAAACAATATTTGTTTAATTCTTTAAGTTCCCTATTATATTTTTACACTTAAGCTAACATTAGGTGCATAATAATTAATTCTTTTATTAATTATTATGTGCAAGCCTAGGTTTTCCCTTTTAGGGTTTCTTGACCTATTAGATGTTATTTTTCTTTTCTTTGTATCATTATGACATTACACATTTTGGTGAATATTGAGCTCTCATCTTTTGAGCATATTTTTTTGTGTTTTTGTCTTTCAGATTATTTGCTTCCTTGCTTCTCCTTATAATAGATTATTCAGCTTGCAAAAGATCTTCAGGCTCCTGTGGTGTTGTATTTTCTCAAATCCAACATAGAAGAGGGTATTTTGTTACATATAGACATTTATAAGAAAGCCTTAATAGAAATTTTAAAGGAGATACCTCTATCTTTGTATAATAAACTTGATGCTAGAAGACTTGATGTTGTTAAGAGAGATAGGGAGATTAAGGAAGTAGCACTTTTGGAAATGTGTGGTTCTATAAACAATGAGGAAATGAAAAGATGCATAGGTGTTGCAAATAGGATAGTTTTTCAGTAGTAAACCCCGACAAATAGGCCTTATGATGGGCAGAGTTAATGAGGTGATAAATGAGACCAGTAAGGGTTGGACCAAATTATTCCCAAAGAATCCAGATTTTCTCACATCTCATAAAGAATTTGTAAAGTCTACATCATCCGCCATTCCTGACAAATCAAAAGGGAAAGGTATTTCGGATAGTTCAGCTCCAATTTTAAATACACCGGCATTAACTATAGATATATAAACACAACCGGCTAAGGAGAGTGTACAGTTTGTACCGGCACAAACTATTTTTGAGCAAGTCAATGTACAGGTTACACAGAATATTGTAGATAATACTCCATCAATGGTAACTGACACTGCACCAAGTGGTGAAGCCACTGGTGCAAAAGAGGTTGTAGAGGATAAGGTAAAGGGAACTGAATCTATACCGGTAGTTAAAACTGATTCCCCTTCAAAGGTTTTGGCAATTGACACTTCTCAAGTTGAGAAAAATTATGTCACTAAGATGAGTCCAACTAAGTTGATGATGATGGAAACTCAAAAATTATTGGAGGGTACTGTAGACAAGGGATTAATTGATCAATCACTTACAATATTGCATAATTTAATCCCCGAATGTACGATTGAAGATGGAGCAAGCCCTTCCGAAAAGCTTAAAACTCTAATAGAGCATATTTCTAACAATTTTCAATCTCTGAAGCAGATTGCAGACCAACAAGCTTCAAAAATATTTATTGTGGCTAAGAGAGCCACCTTTGACCAGATCATAGAAACAGAGAAAAAGAAAATTGAAAAAAAACTCATTCTAATTGAGGTTTTTTTTAAAACATAGGTACAAATATCTATAGGGTTTGTTGTAACATAGGAATTCTTACAGCTAATGTAGATAGCAGATTAAAGGAGTTACATGATAAGGTAGCTAGCATTGCAAACTCTTTTGATGGATTAACCACACTAACAACATCTGTTGATGGACAAATTTTGTCCTTAAAGAACCAATTTTTTACTTTTGAGAAGGAGAGAGATAAAGTCATTAGGAGAGCAAGAAGTCTTAGAGGACTGGTAAGTCCCAGATTAGATTCATTGTGTGTTCATAAGAGAGAGTGCATAGATATGATTACTAAACCCACACCGTCAGATGTCAAAGAGAAGGAAACACTTGCCCACTTACTAAGTGGACTAACATCCATATCTAATGCCTTAAAAACTGGCTGGGATACATATCTTCAGTTATTGGATAAGGCTTACCCAAAAATTTTGAAATTGGTCAAGCTCCAGTGAAATTAACAGTATTCATTTATTCTTTTGTTCTGAATTCTTTCAATTCTTTCACCAGTCTTTCGCATTGATGCCAAAGGGGGAGTATGTATATATGTGAAAAATATTAGAAAATATCACATGGGAAGGATATCAGGATATCAGAAGGGGTGTATTGCTCAAGGGGAGCATATTTTAGTTAAACCAACAGAGAATCTATTTTTCACATGAGTGTTTCCATCAATGCCAAAGGGGGAGATTGTTGGAAATTGACACTCATCATATTCATTTTATTTTCATTGATGGCAACAATATTAGATGGAAATCATTTACCGAAATTAGGAGGAATATACCGGCAGACACCAGCTTTGGAGCATTCAGGGCTACACCGACACCGACACCGGCATCAATACTTGAAGCAAGCCGACATCAAGGAATATTTATTTAGTAATTATTGTCGATGCCGACATTGAATATCTTTTGTAATGTGTTGTAAGCCAAAATAAGGCATATTGTTTATAATGGGTATATAGGTCATTCTGCTAAGTGATTTTGAATATATAGGTGAGGTAGAATATAGCAGAACTGCATAATGTGAAGTATATGTATGTAGATCATTTGTATGTGAATTTTATATCATGCAATGATATGTAGATAGTTTGGATAGCATTCTTGGAGGAGAAGAGATACTGGTAGTAGTGTTCAGGGTTTATGAACTGGTACAGAGTAGAGCCAAAACCAGAACTCTATTTGGCATAGCAAATGCATTTTTGATTTCTTCTTCAATGTTTTACTTCAGCATAATCTTGTAGTCAGTGAGACTCTTTAGTGATGAGAAGTATGCTCTAGGCAGTGTGCCTTCTTGCATGTGTAGGCCCCCATTAAATGTAATATCCTTTTATATGGCCAGTGAACTGATATTGTGGGTCACAAATCCCAGCATTGTTTTTCCTCTTTGAGGTTTTCCACATACAAATTATGTGTGTTATGGTGTTTATTTATGTGGATGGTTTATTTGCTTCATGTTATATGTTTATTTGTTTGTCGGTTTATATGTGTATGGTATAAAAGGATAAAATCTTGTGTTATCGGCAGAACACTGATTCATCCCCCCCTCTCAGTGTTCTTAGACCCCAACAAATATGAATGACAAAAGTGTAATGCATGAAGGTATCAGCACGAATGCGTGACCCTCACAAGTCGAATGCATGATTTTTTCTATGCGATTGCGTGATGTTTAATTTCACCTTTGAAATTCATACAAAACCTGCAAAAAATCTGAAAATCCGTACGATCCTTCAAAATCACATAGAAAACACAGAGGGTTAATTATCTGTTGTTCACACCAGGTTCACCAAAATGTCGTATCTTAAAATAATCATTGCTAAATAGGAAAAAGGAAAATCATGAATTCCTTAACTACTCAAGCAATTCAAAGCATAAACCAATGAAATAATGAAAAATAAAGCAATAAGGATGTAAAGTATTAATCAAAACTCCCTATTCCATGATCACATATGGCTTCCATTGTTCTTCTCTTCTTTGTGGTATGATGGCTCTCAGATATTGCACTGGTAACCTGCAATTGACACAAAGATTCAAATTTTGTGATTTGATTGAAAATGGAGAATTGATGCTGAATTTATAGATTTTTGGGTCAGATTGATTGAGAGGTGGAACAAAATGATCAAGAGGTGGAACTCAGGTGAGCTCACATATTGATTGATAGTTGAACTGTTGATTAGGAGGTGAAACTCAATTGATTGAATAGTTAATTGAGTTAATTGATTCAGAAAAAAGTTGATTGAAAGATGAAAAAGAATGATTGGAGGAGAATTAAAGAATGTTGTAATTAATCAATTAAAATAGATGGAATAGTTAACTGATTGAAAGCTTTTTGGAAAAAAGCAAAGTGGAAGATAGAAATAGAGATTGGAAAGATAATGATTTAATTAATCAATTAATTTAATTAATTGATTTAGCATGTGCTTGAACTTTGACTTGGATTTTCAATTTAATCTTTGCATGAGATTTAATTAAAATATTGAATTTATTTTAAATTCAATTTGTTATTTGAATATATTTAGAACTTGACTTTGGAATTCAATTTGATTTTTGAAATCATGCACATGTATTTAAAATTAGAAGAAATTAGAAGAATATGAATTTGAATTTGAATTTGAAGAAATAATGAAATTAGAAGAATTAATGAAATTAGATGAATTAATGAAATTAAATGAAATTAGAATTTGGGGATTTGGAATTGGAATTAGAAGAATAAATTAGTTAATTAAATAATTTAAAGAAACTATTTAATTATTTAGAAATTGAATTTAATTAAATAATAAAGATTATTTAAATTAAAAGATTAAAATCATAATTAATCAAATAATAAATATTTAATTGATATTTAGAAAATGGTTAAATGATTAATTGATTAGAAATAGAAATTGAATAATTAGTAAGATGATGAAGAAATATGAACTTAGAAGAATAAGATTAATTAAATTAATTAAAGAATTAAAGAATTATTTAATCAATTAGACGAATAATTAGTACATGATCAATAGACATTTTTATAATACCCTAAAAAATGGTCACCTAAACCATGGGCCCCTAATCTTGACAACATCACCAAGGTCCTAACCAAAAGGCAATTAAATCAACCTTGAGCACCTAATTAATTAATTAATTCTTCAATCATTAATGTTAGATAATAATAAATCACTCTATATTAATTAAATATTTATTTAATTAATTAATCATTCCAAGTAAATCATTTTGATCAATTATCCTATTTATTTAATTAAATATCCTAGCATATTTAATTAATAAACAAATTTGTCATTTAATCATTAAAAAAAAGGAATTAATTTACAAAAAGAGATTAATCGTAAAAAATGAATTAATTTACAAAAGGAGATTAATCACAAAAAGAGGAATTAATTTACAAAAATAGATTAATCACAAAAGGAGGAATTAATTTGCAAAAGAAAGAGTTAAATTGGAAACAAAAGAAAAGAATTAAATTGAGAGAAGAAATCAAACTTAAGATATATCTTTTTCTAAAATTGAAATAACTTGAAAAATAAAATAAAAACAATTAAATTGAATTAATCATTTTCCTTAAAGTTAAAGCTCAAAGCTTTTCAAGAAAGAGGTTCAGTTGCATTGAAAAAGTCTTTTTCTAAATAAAAATCTTGAAAAAATTAAAGAAAAGTGCATGGAATCACCTATTTTTATCTCAAGTGCATGGAACCAACTAAATTTTATCTCCAATGCAAACTCAAACTTATAATCTGAATGCATTCAATCAAACTATAATTGGAATCTATCTCAAAATTAACTTAATCTGATCTCTCAATTATTTCAATTATCCTGAATTGTGCTTTTTCTTGACGAATCTCAACCCCTCATTGTTTATCGATCTTGACCGTTGGTCTCTCTTTTGAGTCTCTATAAATTCAACATTCATCTCTCATTCAAAAGACCCTAGAGATTTATTGTTAGTGTGCAGTTTTTGCTCTGGAGTCATTGAAGATAATGTGCTTTGAGATTATTGCATCTTAGTTTAGCTTTTTGCATACTTAGTTTAATCGTTATTGCTTGCATTCATCTAGCTTAATCTTGTATATCTAGCTTAATCTTGCATACATTTATCTTATTCTTGTGCTCATATAGATTAAATCCTTCATCTTGGTGTAGTCTAGTCACTGGTATTGCTTAGACAAATCTGAGAGCAAATCTATACTCGCATCTTTTAAAAGGCAATAGGTCAATTTGTTATGGTTCTTATATTCATGATTATATTTGTCTAACCATGCATGCAATGACTTAATTGAATTTTTGTGTCTTACAACTTGTAGATACTTATTTCACTTTTCACACACAATTTTTAGGTGTCTATAGATACATGCCATGCAGGCAGTGCCTTCCACATTTCATCAATGCATCAAATTCCTAGTCAATGGAGTAGAAATAATTGTGCATGGGGATCCTAACCCCTTTCAACACCGCAATACTTTAAGAGCAAGCACAAACAATCAAGTTCCAATTAATCAAGAAGCACTACTTACTATAAAAATGGACTCATTGAAAATCACAAAAGCACAGAAAGATACACCTACAACATCTTCTTTACAGCTTAAGGATGTTGGTTGTGGGGAATATTCTATCTCAAGTACATAAAAAATCAGACAATTATCTCTTTCTCCTAGAGCTTTTACGAAACCTCAAAATACTATGATGAAACAAGATAAAAGAAAGGAGATAGTCAGACACTGAGATTCATTCTTATCCATCAGATGGGGAGACTTACAAGAAGAATCCCTAGAAGAAGATGTCAATCACTAGTTATATAAAGAAGAAGATGACATGACAATAGATCGCTTACCCTTAAATCATTATGACAATGGTTTCAAAATTCTACAGAAGCATGGGTATGCTAGTACCACAGGCTTGGGACTACAACAACAAGGAAGAATAGAACTTGTTTTACCCTAGGAGAACCCAAAGAATCAGGGGTTAGGGTATAAATGTGTCACAAAGATAACAAAGGCAAGACAACAAACACTGGACATACTGAATAAGCCAAGACTAGCATCAAAGTATATACCTCAGAATCAATTATCAACACGGGTACTTCCTCCTTCATCTCATAGAAGCGAGAAAGAAACAACATACCCTAGTACATAATCAGATGGTGAAGATCTCAGACGTCTTTTACAAGAAGCTAATGAGACATCACCTAATAGTATGGTACCTGAAACAATTTCGCAACCAAATGTGGTAACAGAAACTGGATTACCACCTGCAAATGAGCCTAATCCTTGGATCCTATCAATACTTTTACCAAGGGAAACAAACTTAGCTCTACCAAATAAGTTAGATGAAGAAAGACTGCAACATCTTATGCCAGGCTTAAGAAGGGTCTCCACCACACAAAGGAGATCCACAAGTCGGGAACAAATTTAGTTACAAGAACAAGATGAGATAAGTGACACAGCCTCAGACAATGGAACATATATAAAAAGTGTGATAGATTCTCATGACTATGATTTTCTATCCATTGAAGATAGTAGCCCACAAATAATAGACACGACATATGACAATCAACCACTCATTTATGATGACACTATCTATGAAGATGTTCATAATAACTAGATTTGCATGGTGTCAGACACTTCTCCAATAAACAAGCAAATATTTACCCCATGTACATTCACATCTAATTGACTAGGGGAAAGATGACACACCGAATCTAGACTGGTTCAAGAATTATAAAGCTATTGCAAAATTCTTTAGTGTCAAAGAAGGGTTTACCTATGGGGATCATAAGGCAGGATTTCCAATAGACTTGGATAGAACAATATACTTTGGTGAGGCTAGCTCATCCTCGAATCTAGTTGAATCTGAAGAGATAGAAACAATGACTAGAGGAATATTGGATGATCTTCCCATTGATAGAGAACAATCAACACTCCTTATGGAGGAAACAAAAGAAGTCAACATTGGAGATTCAAAAAATATAAAAAGATTCATCTAGCAAAATCTCTAAATACTATGGAGAAAGAGAATTTCATCCGCTTCTTCAAGAAAAGACCCATCAACTTTGCATGGTCTTATGCAGATATGTCAAGATTGGACCCCGAGTTGGTATTACATCACTTACCTCTCTTACTAGGAGTAAATTCATACAAGCAAAAATTGAGAAAAATGTATCCTCATATAGCCTTACTAATCAAGATCGAATTGCATAAACTATTAGATGTAGGTTTCATCAGACCTATCAATTATTCATAGTGGATTTCCAATTTAGTCCCAGTGACTAAATATTCCAGGGGTATCAGGATCTATACAAATTTTAGAGATCTTAACAAGGCTTGTCCTAAAGATGATTTCCTACTCCCAAATATCAACATAATTGTAGATTTTACAGCAAGGAATGAAATGCTATCACTTATGGACGGTTTTTCTAGTTACAATCAGATTAGAATAGAACTAGAAGACCAAGCTAAAACAACATTCACCCTTCCTTGGGGTACCTACTGCTGGAATGTAATGCCTTTTGGTCTAAAAAATGTAGGAGAAACATATCAAAGAGATATGACCATATTGTTTCATGATATGATACATGACTTCATGGAAGACTATGTCGATGATATCTCAGAAAAATCACAAACCAAAGAAAATCATTTAGAGGTCTTGAAAAAAAAAATTGACAGATTGGAACAATACTAGGTAAGGTTAAATCCAAAGAAGTGTGTGTTTGGTGTAACAGCTGGAAAGTTGTTAGGCTTCATAGTATCAAATAGAGGAACAAAGGTAGATCCTACAAAGGTGAAATCCATCTTAGAAATGCCAACACCAACAACACTCAAACAACTCAAAATTCTACAAGGTTGACTTCAATCTACCAGGTTCTTCATAGCATATTTGACAGATAAGTGCCACCCATTTCAACACCTTTTAAAGAAAGGTGTTACATTCAAATGGTCAAAACAATGCCAAGAGGCATTTCAAGCTTTGAAATACTATCTATTGACCACACCAGTTTTGATACCACCAGTACATGAAAGACCATTACTTTTATATATATCAGCTACCAACTCAGCTTTGGGTGCTCTCTTAGCACATCATGGTGATCAAGTGAAGGAACGAGAAGTCTACTACATTAGTAGAACCCTTGTAGGCTATGAATTGAATTACACTACTATTGAGAGTGCATTCTTAGTAGTGGTCTTTTCTTCCCAAAAGTTAATATACTACATGATCAGTCACAAGATCCAGCTCATTGCAAAATTAGATCCACTCAAGTACCTTTTTAGTAGATCTGCACTAACTAGAAGGTTGGCCAAATGGGAAATGATCCTTAGTGAACTTGATATTGAATATATTAATAGAAAATCCATCAAAGGGAAAATTATTGCAGACCAATTGGTAGAAGCACCAATGTTAGACCACCATCCTATGTTGATAGACTTTCCAGATGAGTCTGTCTTTATAGTCACAGTATCCAATGAGTGGAAATTATTCTTTGATGGATCACATATGAACCATGGAGTAGGAGTGGGAATTATTTTTATCACACCTCAAGGTGACTATATTCCCAAGTCATTTAGAATAAGCTTCACATTTACAAATAACGTAGCCAAGTATGAAGCCTTGGTCACGAGACTTTAGAAAGTGGTGCAATGGAAAATACAAGACCTACAAGTATATGGTGACTCTCAGCTCATTATAAATCAGGTAAATGATGATTATGAAACCAAAGATGAGAAGATGACACCTTATAAATAGTTGGTAGAATAACTAAAGCAATATTTCACCAATATCACATTTGAGCAAATCCCCATAGTACAAAACTGAGTTGTTGATGCAATGGCAACTGTGGGATCTCTCCTTGACATGACAAATAATGGAACTCAGTTTGAGTTCATAGTGGAATAGTTGATGGTACCTTCATATGAAATACCAACTTCAGAATATGTTTGTGCAATAGTAGGACCTAAATCTCCATGGTATCAAGAGATATATGCATATTTACATGATCAATATATGCCACCTGACCTCTCATCTAATCAAAGAAATACTTTCATAAAGAAGGCGTCTAGATACACACTCATTGCAGATACATTGTACAGAAGCAACTTGGATACAACTTTACTTAGATGTCTCAATACCTATGAAGCACAAATAGCTCTACAAGAAGTTCACAATGGAATTTATTGTGCCCATATCAATGGCCCAACTCTAGCTAAAAAAATATATGTGCAAAGATGCAGACAATGTCATATCCATGGAGACCTAATCCATGCACCAGCACAAGATCTTCAACCAATAACATTACCATATCCATTCTCACAATGGGGACTTGATTTGGTAGGAAAAAACAACCCTACTTCATCCAATGGACACAAGTTCATTCTTACTGCCACAAAATATTTCACTAAATGGATTGAGGTAATCCCTATGAACTATACTACAAGCAAGCAAATAGCTAAGTTTGTTCTGAACTACATTATCTGTTGATATGGAATACCAATGAGAATTGTAATGGATAATGGTAGACCTTTAAAAAACCACAAAGTGGAAAAACTTTGCAAACAGTTCCATATTCAACAAATCTTTGCAGCTTCATACTATCCTCAAAGCAATGGTCAAGTAGAGGAAACAAACAAAACAAACCTTAAAATCCTAAAAAAAGTTGTCAATGAAGCAGGCAAATATTGGCACATACAGCTCAATCCCGCTCTATGGGCCTACAAAACAGGTGTATGCACAACAACAGGTGCCACACCATACTCTTTGGTATATCATATAAAATCCATTTTTCCTATTGAAGTAGAATTACCATCACTGGGGATTTGTTTAAAGAATATCATATCTGATGAAGATCACAGAGTTGCAAGGTTGCAAGAGTTGGAACTCTTGGATGAAATGAGACATACTGCCCTGAATCACTTATAAGGTTATCAGAATAGAATGCACAAAAGTTACAATAACAAAGTGATAAAACATCACTTTGAAGTAGGAGACCTCATCTTAAAGGAAAACCAGAGGAACTTGGTAGAGCGAGAAAAGCCAGGAAAATTTGAACCAAATTGGCAAGGCCCTTTTGTCATAACATGAGTAGTTTGAAATGGTGCTTATCATTTAACAACAATGGAGGGAGATCCACTCCCTAATCCCATGAACAACATGCACCTAAAAAGATATTATATCTAAGGGACTAGTTCATTTAAATTTTCAGTACCGCATTTGCATATTTCTTTACTGCATTGCATCGCATTTCTCCAGTTTAGAGTGCATCATAGTTGCTTGCATTTCAAATTGCATAACATATAGCTACATATCATTATTACTTTTGCATATAGCTGCATCAATAAAACAAGGCAATTATCTAAATCATTCACTCGTCTACACTAAAGGGAGAGATGGTGGTCTCATTTCCTAGATACTAATTTATGAAATCTTTAGGAGGTCTTTAGTCATTTACCATAAATGTTACCTTGTTATTGAGCTTTATCCATGGTTGTGTAGAGGTTTCACTATTGATTCTTGTTACCCAAAGTCTATCAATTATTATATCTAATACATTAATCAAATGCTCTAAGTTGTTTCAGATACCTAGTTGGTCATGTGGCTAGTGAAAAATCTAATATTCCACTTCAGTGTTGTTGTAATTGTCATACCCAAGTAGGTTTCATTACTTACAAATCAAGGCAAGAAAATATTTTTAAAAAATGTAATTCCAATATTCATCTCAAGGCATCATAGCACAAATATATAACTAAAATATCATGCAAAAATGTGAAATAAAAGTTTGACTAAGGGAACATGTGAATAAATCCATCAAGGCTATGGATTCCTATTGGCAATGGAGCAATGTTCAAGAGATTATGGTGTATAATCGTGTCAGAGTCCTAAAAGCTTGCTGGCAGTGAGTCTCTATCTAGGTTGCTTTTGAAGATAGAATAACACACGTAGCTAGCCACATAGGATTCCAAGGGTCTTTAATGGTTATAAGAGTCAGAATAAATTCAAGTGCACACACATGGGCAAAGGGAGATCAAAGATTTAAGAATTGATGGAGAATTTTTCCACGCCTTCATTCATAAATCTTAGTTACATAGCGTGTTAAGATTGGATGATCTAAAGTCTTCTGAGAATAGATTGATTTCCTATCTCTGAAACATTTCATAATGGATTGAGTTCCTATCTTTGAAATGCACTAATTGAACTAACCAAAAACAATAAAAAATCTTTCAAATCTGAAAACATTAAAAAAATGAAAAAAACTATCAAAAACATCCATATATAAGCCTCAAAAAATCAATCAAAAACATTCAGATAAAGTCTTCAAAAAATCCAAAAACATTTGCAAAACACAAAAATCTTAAAAATCATTAAAAATCCCAAGAACAAAACCCTAAAAATCATAAAAAGTCTTGAGAAAAAACCCTAAACATCGTAAAACTCAAAAACAAACTAAAAATTGAAAAAACAATAAAAAACTTCCAATAAAATCTCGTGAGAAACAAATACCCTAGCAGATATCTAGCAAAGACTTCGCATGAAGTTCAACAAAGGATATAACTATCTTATTAAACATCTGCAACCAAACTGATCTATAGCTAGGAAATGTGGAAATCATCAAATCAAATCAATATTAATCTAGCTCAATCACTAAAGCTCAAATGCAATGATCAATCCTAAAAACACTCAATAAAGACATGAAAACAAGACATCAATTCAGTATTGAAAACTAGCAAACCAAATGCAGACTTGAATGTCTCCATCATGTGGCTCCATTGTCCTTCTTTCTCCTTCAAATAGCTTTGTTGTGGATCTCACCTACTAGTGCATAAGCATGATGTGAAATCAAGTAGACAAGACGATAGCGCAAGACTACTAGAAGCGTGATTGATTCGACCAAGTAGTAGTCTTGATTGAAGAAATTCATCCAATTTATAGACAAATTGGAGAAAAGATCAGATTAGCATGAAAATGATTCGAATGGAAATTCAAATCAAGAATAGCAAAATTATGACATGCGTATGACAAATTGCTATGCAAGGATTTATGACGATTTATGACAATTTATGACAAATTGCTATGCAAGGATTTATGACAAGATTTTGAAATAGAAATAGACATTTAGGAATTTAGGAGAAATTAGAAAATTAAGTTGGAAATAATGACTTGGAAATTAGGAAATTGATGAAAATTAGGTAAATTAATTAATAATTTCCCATTCATTAATTAATTTACAAAAATAGGAGGAAATTGAATTAGAAATTAGGAAAATTAGAAAATTGGAAAATAGGAATTAGGAAATTAGAAAATGAGGAAATTAGGAATTTAGTGAATTAATTAATAATTTTTCATTTATTAATTAATTCACAAAGAAGGAATGATGAAAAATTAGGAAATTAGGAGAAATTAGGTAAATCAATTAATAATTTGTCATTTATTAATTAATTCACAAAAAGAGGAATAATTAGTTAGCCAATCATTTAATTGTGACACGAAGACCTAGGATAAATAGATAAATTATTTAACCTAGAGGGAGAAATGACAAACAAGGTTAAATGAACAAAATCATGAAACCTTAAAAGATGAATTAGAAATGCAAAGATGACAATTAGGTCTTGACAAAGGATAATTGATATCGATTCGATTTGATCATGATTCTATCTTGATAAAAGACCAGTGCTGATAAATGATTTGATTGATAAATGCGCCAATTGATGAGGGACAATGATGAATTGATCCAAATTGAGAAAGACGACGATCGATGACAAATCGATCGCAAAATGACAAAATTGACAAGAAGACAAGGATAGATGACAAAATAGATCACAAGACGACAAGATTGATGACAAATTGATCAAAGGACAAGAATCGATGACAAATCGATCGCATGATGACAAGATTGATAAGAGGACAAAACCCTAATTAGGATTGACAATGTCCAAAATGATGAAAAATGAATACACACATAGATGCGATAGGATAAGATTGACCAAAATCATGACTGAAGATTGTTATCGACAAGACCAAATTCGAAAGTGAGACAACTGAAGAATGTAGAAGAAGGACTCGATGCTCACAAATGATAAAGACCAAGTGCGTGACATAGGAGAAATGTTAATGCGACACAAAAACCCTAAAATAAGGCAATGCGCAAATGTTAAAGTACGATTCCGCAAGCGTTGACCATTTTTAGGTGTCTACATTTTGCCCCTCTTTGAGACAATGCAATTTTAAGCGTTGTTTCAAAGAACAATAATGAAAATGCCCCAGACAATAACAATGACATATGCATGCCCCCTCAAGGAATTGGCCGAAAAAAAACCAGAAAAGAGGCCAATTGATCGATAAGAATGATAGAAAATGATAGGATCGAACAGCCGGACAATCAGAGATCGGATACATGAATGACAAGCAATTGAAGGTGCAAAAGACCACGACCAACATGAGATGGTGAGAGTGCACGTCCATCTATGCACTGACAAAGATCTATAAATAAGACAAAGAGAGTGAAAATTGCTCATTTGCACTAGCCAAAGAGGAGAATTTGTTGCTCTGGAAAAGGACACATGCAGAGAGATGGCGAACATTCCAAGGGCAGATCACCTCGAAGAATGTGTACACACGTATAAATGACCGGATGACATGGAAGTAGCGGTATGCATCTCAAAAACCCATATTTTCAATTTCATGAATTTGATTGGCTTGCAAGACATTGCGGGGCCCACAGGGGATGTAGAAACTGACTTTTGCGCTTGTGTAGGGTGAATTTTGTGCTTGTGTAGGGTCTTCTGCACTTGTGTAGGGTACACAGGTGTAGGTTATGCTACACAAGTGCAGGACTTGTCACACAGGCGCAATTGTGCAGTGTAAACCCTAATTTAGTCAAAAATGGCATGCGAATGATCCAAAAAGGGGGGTTAAGAATAGGATAAGTCAAAATAGATGAAAAACACCCAAATTTGGACATGAAACAAGGAAATGCAGCCCGTAGGAGCAAACCCTAAAACTAACAAAATGTGCCCCAATTGTGATGCAGAGTCAACAGTATCCATTGATCACACGGGAGAACCGACCAGACTGCTTCATGTTACAACATAGACTCAGGAGCACAAACAGAGATACATTAGCAGAACTTGGGATATACTATATCACATTCATGCCCGAGATTAGGGCAAACATAGGACTGCTTACCACATTGGCAGAGCGATGGCATTTGGAGACCTCCTCATTCCATCTGGCGACTGTGACGCTAGAGGACGTATGGCATATCCTTTGCATTTTGATTCATGGAGAGATAGTGGAGTGTGACCCAGTGACAGGGAGAGATGCGTTGTGCAGATTATTTGAGTGTGACGCAGAGGATCTAGATATCGTAGAGAGGGAGATCGGCTGGGAGACCATGGCATCAGAGTATGATCGATGATATGTTGTGATAGTAGTGGTGATAGCATGCCTACTAGCAGGGGATAGACAAGGACATGGATTCCCTATTGGATGGGGAAGAGTGCTGGAGCAGATGGTGACAAAGGGGACAGTGTACGCATGGGGACCATGTGTACTGGCTATGCTGTATTTTCAGTTGCATCAGATAGCATATTAGGGAGTTCAGACCTTGAGCTGTGGAGTCACATTGTTACAGGTATGGGCATTCGAGCACATAGCCATATGTCGACTGATTGCAGAGAGATAGGTATTACCACATCGACCATATGTGTACTGCTATGGGGGAGCACTGAGACAGGGCCCGTTTAGATATATATTATATTGGCGACACGAGCTAGACAGACTGAGAGAGTTCACATGGAGGCCATATCGTGATTGCCCTGGATGGTCAGATGATAGTGAGGAGCTACCATATTGTAGACAGGAGAGGTACCTGATTGGGTGACCAGTGAATCACCAAAGAGTGATTGAGATGTACCTACCAGAGAGAGTCAGATGACAATTTGGAGAGAGGCAGGATGTACCTAGGAGGACTGCACACTTTGTCCAATCTCACAGAGAGACGAGTCAATGGGGGAGTATGATTCAGCCACACATAGAATATGTTGACTTCACATAGCTACAGTAAAGATAGTGGGATTGGAGATCAGATGTGGAGGACATCAGGATGATAGAGGAGTATGAGAGATGGTTTGCATGACGACGGCCAGTGCCATTGACAGATCCCAATATTCCAGTACCGAGGAGACAGGAGGACTTCCCACTCATAGGAGAGGAGGAGGGAGATGATGAGGATGAGGAGGATGAGGGTGGTGATGAGGATGAGTGGGATGATGAGGACGAAGATGAGGATGGGGATGACAAGGATGAGCCAGATTCAGGCGAGCAGGAGGCATTGCAGGATATACCCATAGAGCCGGAGATAGCTAGCATAGAGGAGATGGAGATATGCAAGGCTACTATAGCGAGTCAGCATGATCATATTGCGACATTAAAGAGATAGAATGCCATCTTGAGGATAGAGCAGGATCAGTTCAGAGTGGAGATAGCCAAACTCACAGCAGCTCGAGATACAGCAATAGCTCAGGCACAGCGAGAAGAACAGCGAGTCACTGATTATATTGGGTCGATTAGGGACACCAGGGCATGAGAGATGGCATAGATGTTGGTAGAGATCGGAGAGGAGATACACCATTGGAGGACATTATATGAGAGTGCAGTTCCACCAGAGCAGAGAGTAGCATCATATCGGGCACAATCGAGGACAGAGAGCAGGGCACGCTCTCGGAGGTCATTGAGCAGCATGGGGGTGAGTGGACCTATGAGACCACCGCAGCCAGGACTAGGAGGAACATCATCCATGAGACATGGTAGGGATGAGGAGGACAGAGGGAGCACCCAGTGACAGAGGCACGTGCTCCTTAGGACGGACAGATGACATTATGTAGTCAGCCTGCGGGCCATACTTAGGACAGACAGTCCAATTTTGTACTCCAATATTACGTTGATATATGATATGATATGCATCAATATGATGGGATGCAATGTGTTATGACTTATGTTATTTTCCATGTATGGATGACTTATGCACTATTGATGTATTATTGTGGAACATGTATGGATATATTTTTTTATGTGTTTTTGATGCATTTATAATATGAAATGGATAAAAATGCTTGATATGATGCTCGATGTGATGCTTGATATAATGCAAATGTACTAACCAATGAATGTAGGATGTAGCATATGTGTTTGGGGAAATTGGAGCACTAGACCGAACTGACTATCCGAAATGACGGAAGAAATGTTAGTAAGAAGAAATGAGACAAAGGACAGTTAGAGATGAAGAAAAACTTTCTTTCAGTAATGCACTTTGTAGGTGAGAACCTTTATTTTAATGTAGAAAAATGGATGCGTAGCATCATGGCATTGAAGACCAGAGCTAAAATGCAACCCTTTTTGCAAAAGACAGACACATCACAGACAAACAACAATCACAGCAAAAAAGAAAGGGACCATGAACCATCCCGGTCACTCTAAATCACTCAGTGACATCATCGAGCAACATAGGAACATGATCGAAGCCAAAGATAAATTAGTAAAAAGATAAGATGCACAAATTCCAACAAGTCAAACAAACATCTTGATCTTCATTGTTAAAAGTTGAAAGTGTTGATAGGACGATCATGCTGTCTGGTTTCAGGGAATGCGGTACCCCATCTAAGACAAGACATAGTCTGGTTTTGAGTATACCACACCTTGTATAAGACCCATGATAATGTTGACAAGGAAAGATAATGTTGATGATGATGTTCGATTGATAAGACAATTTTGATCAGTTTGAATGCTTGGTTGAACAGTTCATCTATGAATGCATGATTTCATTAAAGCATAATGTTTGAAGTGAGTGTCATTGGAGGTATGCTCAGCGATCTGTCCATGCACAAAGGGATCATTTATTGACAAAATGCAAAATGCTTGTTTTTGGATTTGGAGTTTCTTCAAGACATTAGTTGATTTTTTTTTTTTGGATTTTTTCAGGACATTATTTGATTTTTTTGGATTTTTTCAAGACATTATTTGATTTTTAGGGATTTTTCTTTTTTAGGACATTATTTGATTTTTTTGGATTTTTTCAAGATATTATATGATTTTTAGAGATTTTTTCAGGACATTATTTGATTTTTAAGGATTTTTTTAGGACATTATTTGATTTTTTTGGATTTTTTTCAGGACATTTTTCAATTTTTTTGGATTATTTCAGGACATTTTGCAATTTTTTATGATTTTGCCCCTAGTGTCTAGCAAGACAAGGAATATGATAGGTGAATAAATAGGCTTTCTGAAATGTTGGTGGATAGAGGGAAGACAAAGGTCTTTTAACATGGAGACAATACAGATGCAATTTTCAAGGGCTATTGCGTGATGGGACAAGAGACTGGATATGACAATGTAAAGCAGGAACATGGCATGAGGGACATGTCAAGAGGTTTTTGAAACCATATTTAAATTTTGCATCCTTATGTCAGATCAAGATCAAGGAATGAAAAAGAGTGTATGGATAGTGATAAGATATGGATAGGATAAGCAAGACCAAGAATGGATAAAAGATATGGACTGAAGGTTGAGGTAGGATAAGGGATAGTGGCAAAAAGTTGCAATAAGACAGTGAATATGGATGAAAGGTTATAACAAGAAAATGGATAAATGACCAAAAGCTATGATGGACTAAAAGCTACAAACAAGATGCATGATGCTCATGAAGATCCTCAACCTTGTCAAGATCAAAGGTGGAAAGAGGAAATGGACATGAGGGACAATAGGATATGAAGGGTAATGATAGGGGTTCGATAGGATAATGGAACAATGAAGGACAAAAGGATATGAAGGAGTATGACATGGGTTCGATAGGATAATGGAACAATGAAGGACAAAAGGATATAATAGGATAAAACCTGCCCCCAAGTGTGGTGTGCAAGAAGTTCATAAATTACGCATGACACCTGTTTGCCAGGTTTTCATCATGGTACTTGCCCAAGGCACCTATTTGCCAGGTTTTCACCAGTGGACGAATTATTTTTTCTTTACGTTTTTTCTTTTTTTGTCTTTTTTTTTCTCACTTTTTTTTTCACTTTTTTTTTATTTTTTTTATTTTTTTGTATTTTGACTTTTTCAATAGAAGATGGACACATGATAGGGGATGGAAGAAGGACTCAAGCATATTATTGTTTGGATAGTAACCTTGAAATAAATGGACCATGACCTTGGAAAGTATGCTCAAAGACGTTGGTAGGATGAGGACATGGAAAATGAGATGAAACTAAGGCAAGGATTTATGTAAAGGATTGGATCAATATGCATTGAAAATATGCATTGTATAATAGGTAGGGTATTGGAAGAATTGGGATTCAGTGGATGAAAATGTTGGCAAGATTGACATTGGCACACACCTTGAGGGGTGATGGACTGATGGAGGAAAAATGGATTTCAGATTGTGAGATTTGGATGGAGGAATAGCTTGGGATTTTGGGACATAAGGGCCCAAAATGGATGAAGAAGGTGATGGAGGAACAAATTTGAGAGGGTTGGATGAAGGAATAGCAACTTTGGATGCCAAGTTGGATGTTTCTTTAGGCTTTTGTACTTCAAGGAGCCGCTTAGGGATCCACATGGTTTTTGATTTTTCATGCTTTTGTGGTTCCTTAGAGTGCATTGCTTGCACAAGGGATTTAGGAACCCACATATATTTTGACTTTGTTGTATTTTGCTCAGTGGGCCTTTGTGGCCTTTTGGATATTTCTTTTTCTTTATAGATCATATTGTTCTTTTCTTTGACATGTCGATTATATTGGACATGTTGATCCTTGAATACATGTGGATTTCTAGACTTATGACTTTTATACTTGGCATCCAAATTGCTTGGAGGGGGAAAGGAATGCATGGATGGATATGAATGAAATGGAGTTCTTTTGGATGGATGAAATTTACTCAAGGATGTGTGCCTTTGCTGACCTTGCATAGAGGACGAAGGGATATAAGGACCTAAGATGGATGGAAGGTATGATGGGGAAGGTGTATGTTTTGATTTTGATGGAGGGATACCAACGTCTTGAGAGCGAGTTGTGTAGACATGACCCTTAAGATATTATTTAACATGAAGGGATTCTTGCTTATGGAGATCTACTCCTTTGCCTTTATGAATATCTTGACTTGTAGGATACTCTTTTCTTTGGGAAGAAGACGCGAGTCCATTATGAGGTGCATATGATATGAGAGAAATAATGAGATCTTGAAAGTGGATCAGATTGCACCAAAGTGGAAGAACCCATTGTGCATGTCAAGGGTTCATGAACATATTGCGCTGACACATTAGAATCATGAGTGGGATTAGGATCATGAGGGGGACTAGGATTGTGTAGTGGACATGGTTCAATGACAGGCTCTTCAAGAGATGGAATGGGAGAAATAATGGGATCATCAAAAGAAATGCGATCTTGGAGTGTATATGGAGCATTAAGACAAGGAGATGGAGGAACAAAAGGATCTTGTGGAGGATTTAAAGGAATAATTTGATCTTGACAAGGAGGAAGATCATTGGAATCCTCTTTAAAGGTGCTTTTCTCTTGACTTTTAATGGGATCATCAGAAAGGATGGAAGGGATATCTTGATCTTTCTTAGGAAGTGGAATGCCAATGGGATTTGAAAGGACATTTTTTTCATGAAATGGAAGGGGATCATTTGGGATTTGATGGACTGGGATATCTTGATCTTGTTCGAGGAATGGAGTGTCAATAGGACTTTGGATAGGATGGACAAGAATAATGGAATCATTGTGAGTGTCTGGGGAAATGGGATCCTGGTCAACAATTGGATGGGATGATAAGGTTTTAGGATCTTGATCTTGATCTGGATCTATTTCAAGACACGTTTCTTCATGCTCTAAATTATCCTCTTGACATGAGGTTGGACTTTGGATATGCATGGGGGATTCTGACAAGGAATCAATGTTTTGGCATGAAGGAAATGCACTTTGAACATTTGTGATGGATTCTAGCAAGGAATCAATGCTTGAACATGAGGAAGAGGGACTTCAAATGGGGTCCTCTAAAATAGGTAATGGCAATAAAGTGCATGGTGGCATTGGGTCTAGTATTTCTGAAACATGACAAGGATGTGCATCATGAATTGGATTATTTTGGCAATCAATTATGGATAGCTCTTGGATAATTGTATCCTTGGGTGTATTGTTTGATGAGGACAATATGGAAGGTTCTTGTGAAACTTCTAAAGGTGTAGGGATAGATGCCACTGGAGAGTCAATTTGTTTGTGGGGAGATGAGGCATTGCTAGACATAATTGTATTATCTTGATCTTCCTCAAAGAACTCACTTGGTAGGTTCCTTAAGATCCTTGCAATAAAGCCACCTTTCTTTCGGGGTTTTGACATAGTTGTATCTAGAATTTGAACTTGTTTGGCAAGAATTTGGTCTTGGTTTGATGTCATGTTTTTCTATTGGACTTGGTTCAATTGTTCAGACATGTTTGAAACTCGGGTTGGTGTGTGTTGCAACCTTTGTTTTTGAATGTTTGGTTGTAGTTGTTGACATTGATATGTTGATTGCACTTGTTGATATTCCACCATTGGTTGAACCATTTGTGGACATTGTATAATTGGTTGGACGTATTGTTGAAATTGAACCATTGGTTGTGTTGGTTGAATATGTTGGACCATTGGTTGTGTCTGTTGGAAATGTTGAACAGCTGGTTGAACCATTGGTTGTGATGGTTGAAAATCTGATCGATAGTAAACACCTTCTTGTTCTTGTTGTGGAGGCACATAATGTTGAAATTGATGTTGTCTCCTTTCTTGAAATTGTTTCATCATCTCTATTTGGGAGAGGAGAGCTGGTATGTCTGATTGTTCAAGAAGAGATCTTACATCAATTGGCTCAATCTTTGGATTTCGACCTCAAAATTTTTGAAACATTTTGGACATTTGTGATCTATTCTTCTCAATGTTTTTGACTTTTTGCTCCAATATCTCCTTTTCTTGAGCTAGTTTCTCCTCTAGTTTTTGTATTTGGAGACTTGTTTCATCATAAAAAGTTTGATCGATATTGCCTTGTTGTTGGGTTGGATATAATTGTGATTGCATTGTCGGTTGATATGTCAAACTTTGTTGCATCATTGGTGCTTGGAACCTTGTTTCAATAGACATGTCACTATGCAAATGCAATATTTTTGGAATTTTTCAAGGATAATGTATGATATGCAACTAAATGCAAACTAAATAGATGGAAATGCAATCTATGGCAAGAGTGCAATCTATGTTTTTGGTTGTTTTTCAAGATTTTGACAAACTTATGAATGCAATTCTAAAAATGAGACCCTTAGGAAATTGAAATGATGTCTAGACCTCAAAGGACAAAAGGACCAAGTGACAAAGGGACAAAATGACAATGTCACCCCTATATGCTTGGATACTAAGCTAGGTTTGACCAAATGACATTGATGACGAAAAGAGAAAAGGTTTGATAAGGTCTAGACCTCCTAACAATGACTTAGGGTTTATCAAAGATTTGGATTAATCAAGTATGACAAAACCTAGTTTTGACACTATATGCAAAGGGGCAATTACTATGCAAATGACTCTAATATGATATGATAATGATCTAAGCTTGATGAAGAGACCTAGGGTATGCAAATTCAAATGTATGACAATGCCAACCTAAGTTTGAATTATGAAATTGTATTACTCTAATGCAAGAGGACATATGCAAATGGATGACCCTTATTGATATGCAAAGGAGTATGACCTAGGTGAAACTTAACCTTGGTAATTGACAATGAATTTGCAAAATGCAAACCTAAGATGAACCTAAATCTAAGTGACATGAATGTTGAGACAAGATTTTGAAAAATGTTTGACAACCATGTTTGAAGATGTTTTGAACTTTGTTGGATGAAATGTTCTTGTGTTTAACTTTGTTTTGAATCAATTTGTCTTGTTTTTGAAATGAGATGCAATTCAACTTTTGACAAGCAAAGAAAACAAGATATTTCAACTTAGACTGAATACAATCATGCTCATTCGCACATTTCTTATGGTAGGCAAGGACATTAGATACTTGAGAGGTAGACTCGTTATGGGATTCAAGGAGAATACATAGATTCTTGACCCCATGGGCTCCCCTCCACGACACTCACTTCTCAGGGCAGCCAAGCATCAGTCCCCATGGAAATATCCCCATGGCGAACTTAGTATCTCTTCCAAGTATCTGAACTTGTCCTTCTCAAGAAACTAGAAGGATTTTTGGCCTCTAAATACAAGGTGTTTAATAAGGATTTATGTTAAGCGTTACTCCTTGGTGTCACGCAAGTGTGATTGAGACATTAAGCCCACCAAGATACCAAAAAAATGTAGTTGTGCAAGCACGATTTAGACCGTGAGGTCCTACTTAGATGTTGATATGAGAAAGAGTTCAAGGGTCATCACTTCCCAAGTAACTGCAATTCCCACGTAACCCTTCCTTCAAAGCTTTCGCCCATCAGGTATTTATTTATAGTGAGTTAGAATGCCAAGGTACTCTAGCTATACTCACTTTAGATCGTTCCCTTCTCACGATTATCACTTGCTTGCAAAAGCAAATGGTCGGGAAGGCAGGCCCTCTAAAGGTGACACACAATCAAAAACATGAGCATGGTATCGAAGATCTGGATTTCTGATCACCCTAAGAAGGATGAGAGCATACTCTCCTACTCCAATGTCAAACTCAATAATAAAAGAAAACATACATTCATTCCATCCTATTTGGAAATCATACTAGGTGCCTAAATATTAATTGCAAACACAAAGTTTAGTTGTAGTCCAAGGCAACCTGCAAAAACCCAAGTCAGAAGTTTGATATGTTTAGTCTTTGACTATCGAACCTGCATAAAATGTATTAGTAGTTTCATTTGTTGTCTTTGTCATGTGTATGCCAAGGTGCTGCATAGAGAATCAGTACCAAAAACCAAAAAAGTAGAAACAGAATGCAAAACAAAACAATTTGCAAGTAAAAAACACTGCTTTTTACCTCTGTTTCTAGCCCTACACAGCCGCAGAATGCCTCACACAAGCACAGAATGCTTGACATAGGTGCAGATTGTCCTTGACACAGGCGCAAAAGTTCCTAGAAAACCCTGCATTACCCTGTTTATTGGGTTTTTAACCTACAAATCAACTCAAAAGCACTCAAAAGCATGGTTAAGTGGTTAGTTCATGTCGGGTTCACCAATTAATGTAGCTAGGAAATGTGGAAATCATCAAAGAAAATCAATATTAATCTAGCTCAATCATGAAAGCTCAAATGCAATGATCAATCCTAAAAACACTCAATAAAGACATGAAAACAAGACATCAATTCAAGATTGAAAACTAGCAAACCAAATGCAGACTTGGATGTCTCCTTCATGTGGCTCCATTGTCCTTCTTTCTCCTTCAAATAGCTTTGTTGTGGATCTCACCTACTAGTGCATAAGCATGATGTGAAAGAAAGTAGACAAGATGATAGCGCAAGAATACTAGAAGCGTGATTGATTCGACCAGGTAGTAGTCTTGATTGAAGAAATTCATCCAATTTATAGACAAATTGGAGAAAAGATCAGATTAGCATGAAAATGATTCGAATGGAAATTCAAATCAAGAATAGCAAAATTATGACATGCGTATGACAAATTGCTATGCAAGGATTTATGACGATTTATGACAATTTATGACAAATTGCTATGCAAGGATTTATGACAAGATTTTGAAATAGAAATAGACATTTAGGAATTTAGGAGAAATTAGAAAATTAAGTTGGAAATAATGACTTGTAAATTAGGAAATTGATGAAAATTAGGTAAATTAATTAATAATTTCCCATTCATTAATTAATTTACAAAAATAGGAGGAAATTGAATTAGAAATTAGGAAAATTAGAAAATTGGAAAATAGGAATTAGGAAATTAGAAAATGAGGAAATTCAGAATCTAGTGAATTAATTAATAATTTTTCATTTATTAATTAATTCACAAAGAAGGAATGATGAAAAATTAGGAAATTAGGAGAAATTAGGTAAATCAATTAATAATTTGTCATTTATTAATTAATTCACAAAAAGAGGAATAATTAGTTAGCCAATCATTTAATTGTGACACGAAGACCTAGGATAAATAAATAAATTATTTAACCTAGAGGGAGAAATGACAAACAGGGTTAAATGAATAAAATCATGAAACCCTAAAAGATGAATTAGAAATGCAAGGATGACAATTAGGTCTTGACAAAGGATAATTGATATCGATTCGATTTGATCATGATTCTGTCTTGATAAAAGACCAATGCTGATAAATGATTTGATTGATAAATGCGCCAATTGACGAGGGACAATGACTAATTGATCCAAATTGAGAAAGACGACGATCGATGACAAATCGATGGCAAAATGACAAAATTGACAAGAAGACAAGGATTGATGACAAAATAGATCACAAGACGACAAGATTGATGACAAATTGATCAAAAGACAAGAATTGATGACAAATCAATTGCATGATGACAAGATTGATAAGAGGACAAAACCCTAATTAGGATTGACAATGTCCAAAGTGATGACAAATGAATACGCACATAGATGCGACAGTATAAGATTGACCAAAATCATGACTGAAGATTGTTATCGACAAGACCAAATTCGAAAGCGAGACAACTGAAGAATGCAGAAGAAGGACTCGATGCTCGCAAATGATAAAGACCAAGTGCGTGACATAGGAGAAATGTTAATGCGACGCAAAAACCCTAAAATAAGGCAATGCACAAATGTTAAAGTATGATTCCGCAAGCGTTGACCATTTTTTAGGTGTCTACATGATCAAGTCTAATAAATCATCAATATCCACATCAACGGGATCATTATCATGTGTTAGATAGAATCAAGTACACTTGAAACCAGACAGATCAGTCTTAAACGACGTCCAAAACTTCTGAAACCAAACATTATCAACCATCACATCAAACAAATCAAAGCAAAGGCATAGTCAGTCTAGCTGCTGAGTTATGTCTAATTTGGTTTTTATCTTTTATCAATCTGTGAAGATCATGTTTCTATGCTACACAAGGATGTCCAAAAGTGATTAGAGGATCCATGATGGGCATGATCCTTTACTTTGTTTGTTGTTTGTGGTGTGAACCAATGAAGTTCTGGGGCAATTTCTCTAGTGGGTGTCTGTGATAGGAGCATTCATCTTGTGAATGCCACATGTACCTCAACCCCTAGTGTAATTCCCAGAATGGAGGGTTCACTCCTTGTCTGCTACATGTTTGTTTCTTGCAGTGAGATATCTATACATCCTGATTCCTTATACCTTGGTGTACTAAGCTTCATTGGTACATAATAAGTCTCAATTATGATAATGAATTGTACTACGAATAAAGGCAAAGAAGAGTACTCATCACTATCATATCATATCGATTTTGCTATCAAGTTAACACAGTTAATTCTTCATTTTAACATATCTTTTCATCATCTTTTCCAAATCTATCTTTCTTACTAACACTTATTCTAATTCAAGAGGCACAATTAACAATGTCTTCTATCATAACAAAAAAATTCATATCAATTGCATTTATTTTAAGTGCATTGCATTATAACTTAAAATGTGTTACTTAGATTCACAAGCTTAAATGTATCTTCACTTCGATTTCATTGCACTAGATTCATTTAGATAAATATCATATATGTAAAATTCATTTTATAATCATTATCATATTAATCTATGTCAAAATAATTAGTTGCACCATCATATCATCATATTAAATAAAAATTAAAAAAACACAAGGAATATAAAACATCACCAAAATGCATATCATATATATCTCAAAAAGTATCAAATACATCAAATCAAGTACAAGACAAAGTGTCTCAACTGGCACTACCCATATCTCCAGGTGGATCTTGTTTGCTCGATCCTACCCTAGGATACCCTGATGATATCCTAGGTGGAACCATGACCCTAGCTATACTAGTATCATGACTAGTAGACCTGCTAGATCTCCTACTCGAGATATATCTCCTATAACTCGGAGCTCGCTATCCCTCCGGCATGACATCCTCATACTCACAATGCTAGTACGTGCACTCTTGAGCAAGATGAATCAGTCTCTCATCTCTTGACCCTATAGCAAGATCAAGGTACTGCACCTGTGAATCCTAGATCAATCTAGATCTGCACATGACCACATCTCTCTCCTATTGGAAATGATCCCTTTCCTCTTGCAAACAATCCCTCTTTGCTGCAATCTGATCTCTCTCTACCTCCAAAGCACCATACTCTCTGCAGAAGTGCTCCCTATCATCCATCTATTGTTGTCTCAATGTGACAAATAGATCCTCCAAGCTCTTAATCCATGCTCTCAACACCTTCTCATCCTCACCCTCCTCATCGCCACCTCCCTCTATGGTTTTTGCATCTCCAATCAAGGGCATCTCAATGTCCTACCCGCCACCATCCCCACCATCACTCCCTCAACCTCTAGATGATCCTGTCTTTGAATCATCA
Organism: Cryptomeria japonica; assembly: GCF_030272615.1. Taxonomy (NCBI): domain Eukaryota; kingdom Viridiplantae; phylum Streptophyta; class Pinopsida; order Cupressales; family Cupressaceae; genus Cryptomeria; species Cryptomeria japonica. The sequence goes on along the minus strand of NC_081406.1, from coordinate 414,332,609 downwards.
CTCTCACTCCCATCACGGTCAGAATTATTCATAGACTCGGTGTCTCCACCGATGTCTACGTCCCCCTCACTATCCTCTCACTCTGCCTCTTATATCGCTACTACTGCTATCAATCCAATCTAACCTCCACCTCATCCTCCCCCCCAATCTTGGCCTCCCCCATCTTGGCCTCCACCATCTCTCCCTCTACCTCTCCCTCTACCTCTCTGCACCCTCCTGAGTCAGATCTACTGAGGAGAAATAGGAATCATAGGATCAGTCAATGGTACTTGCATATGATGTACCCACCAAGAATCATACTGAGGTTTAGCACCAAGATCTGCAACCCCAATGGACCAACCTCGCTATACTGGCCGAAGAGAATCAAACTCTGCAATAGCAAAATAAGGTTGTACACAAACCCCCCAATCCCCAATCTCTCACTTAATCTGAGAAAACTAAGTTGTCACATCTGGCACACCCTGTGCCTCCCCAAACTGATAGAGTACCCGACGAGGAAGATGGATGTCAATAACCCTATGCCTACCAACATTTCAACCAATGAGATAACATTGTTGTTTGCAATAAGGTAAATGTTGTGCATCATCAGCCCAACCGTGACAATCAAGATACAGTCTCCAAGAGGAATATTATAATATATCAATTTGATGTCTCTGGTAAAGGGTGTTCCCTGACACCCTATGTCTAGTGCCAGTCGTGTATCTATAGGCATACGACTTCTCATCATCAAGATCAACATGAACCATTGGCTAAAAGATAGCCATATTCTCCCAAGCCCATACCTAGAGCAAAGTGATGCCATAACCAATAGATTTCTACTCTAAGTATACAATACCATGCATCTGATGATATAAAGTGGCTAATAAGAATGAACCCCAAGCAAAAACACGTCTATCAATAATCATGTCTCATATTACTCTACCCCATTCAATAGGGAAGCCATGTGTTCATCGATCAGGAAGCAATAGGCCAGCAACAACAAAGCATAGAATGACAGTAAGGTCATCATAATCAAGCTCATCCCATGGGATCTCATATCGACCTCGTATAGGTAAGTCCTCCTCTGAGCACTTGAACAAATCACATAGTCTAGAAACACCATCATCACGATTGAATGTAACTCAAGCACCATGAATAGGAATATGTAGAATAAGTCACACATCCTCCAGTGTGCTTGATGCCTCACTAGTAGGTAAATGGAATGAACAAGTCTCAGAATGCCATCGCTCGACTAAAGCAATAATCATGGCCCTGTTGGCCGTAACCTCTAGCAAGTGCAATATGTGATATAAAACCAAATGTCTAATCAAAGCAGTCTCATCATCAAGAAGTTCATAAGGATGCTCGAGACCATCTGTCCTCGTCTGCCTACCAACCAAGATAGGGTAATGTTCCTACAAGATGAAACACATAAAAATATCAGATACTATATTCGCATGATAAAAAATCAACTCATAAATTTTGGAAAAATCACAAAAACATCAATTGCGAATTAGATATAATGAAGACAATCAATTGCGAACAGTTAAAATCAATTGCACATCACTAGAGTCAATTAAGCACCATTTAGATAAATTGTGAATTATTAAATACAAATGCGTATTATTAAAAACAAGTGTGAGCCAAATAGTTAATTGTGAATTAATAAAAGAAAATGCACACAAATGTAATCAATTGTGAACAGATCAAAATGCAGTTGCACATTGATTAAAAAAAATTCTCTCACATCAACTTGAATTTTTTTTGAAAAAACAAGCAATTTTTTTGGAAAACTTACCGGGTTTCCAGTGTCAGGCAGTCTCTAATATGAATGCACTCGATCGAACAAGTGCAATCTTGCTCTGTGGCCCGCCATCATGCTCCAAAGTTGTAGGAAAGCACTAAAATCAAGAAGAGCTCCACAAAATCAAATGAATGCAAATGAATGAAAGGGAAAATTCACTATTTATACCTCAAAAATTAGGGTTTTTCCCACTCCAATGGTCACGGTCCCCCTGAACTTCAACGCATTTGTAGTACAGTCAAATGAACTCAAAATCACATGAAACTTCACATAGTTTCTCACTACCATGGTATCAAAAAAATGGTCTCAATTTCATAATTTTCATACCATTTTTTCCTAGGAGGCATATTTACACTATAAGCATCACCGGGGCATAATAGGGCAAAAAAAAATTGTTTTCTTTGAAACAATGTCTTCTCGACATTGTGTCAAAGAGGGGCAAATGTAGACACTGAAAAATATCTTTTTCCTCATCACTAATTATTCATCCTAATTAATTAAGTAATTAAGCTAATTATTCTTATAAAATAACTCAAACATCACCCTTCAACCTTACTAATCAGTTTACTTCTATTCTTTAATTAATTAATCAATTAACCCTATCTCAAATATTAATTAAATATTATTTATTTGATTTATTACAATTTATTCCTTAATTAAATAGTCTATTATTTAATTAAATCCATTTCTAATGTTTAAATAATTTCATTTAAATTATTTAAATTTATTAACTTATTCCCCAAATTTGAATTTCAAATAATTCCATCTAATTTCATTTCTCTCAATTAATTTCACCAAATCTGAATTTCAATACATTTCAGTTAATTTCATGTGCATTTCAACATTCAAAAGTCCAAATTCAAATCCAAATTAAAAATGAAAATCAAATTCAACTTCAAAATCCTCCAACACATATTGAAATCATAACTGATTGATCAAATCAGTTGACTAATCAGTTAACTCACCAATCACCCCTTTTCACTCCAAATCACCTTTTCTAACTAATCAATCAATCCACTTATCTCTCCAATCCATTCAGTCATCTCCTCAATCAACTCAATCAACTGGCTAATCTATTCAATTTATTATCCAATCTATCCAATTGACTAAATCAATCTAAGTTAACAAATCAATCAACTCTATTAACATCAATCTAAATTAGTTCACTCCCAATTAGGACTTGAGTTCAAAATCTCTCCCCATCTCTCTTGAAAATATATATAAACAACATCAATTTCTCAAATCAAAATAGATCACAATTCAAATCAATTGCCAATCTATGCAGGAATTTCAGTTCAACACCTAAGAGCCACCCACGCAATTTCGAAGAAAAACAATGGAAGCACAAATCAGAAATAGGGAGTTTTACTTAGCTTAAAGATTTCATTTCTTTCAATTTGATATTCTATTGAGTTATTTTTTATTATATTTTATTACTTAAAGATTTGTGATCGTCTTTACCCCCTAATCAGATTTAATTTTATGATATTCAAGCATGGAAACAAAAGGATCAATGTATATTCTTGTGCAGTGTCAATTAAATCACAAATATTCAATAAAGTGTTACAGAACCCCAAGCTTTGTTTGTTGATTCCATATGAATCATAAATATCAAGTATATTTCTAATTTGTCATTGCAATTTCCTTTTAATTGTGTAAATCTATATATGGGTTCTTTTCAAGGAAAGGATTAAATTTTAAGTGCAAGTTGTTGTGAATTAGAAAATACAATTTGGATTAACATGTATGATTATTGATGTAGAGGCCTTCTTAGACCTAAGTACAAGTCCAAAAGGTCAGGTTCTAACCCTTCAAATGACAAAAATGACCCTACAAGGAAGTACTCCACATCTTAAGGTTTTGAACTACTCTCCACTACTCAAGCCTAAAACCTACTCAAGATGAGTAAATGGCTTCAACTCCTCTAGCATGCCTCACTGGTGGCTCCTTCTCTTAGGGGCTTTGGAATTGGTCCATTCATGACTACTAAGGATTGTTCCAAGCATTGGTTTAAGGTTTTGTCTTCAAATCCTTATACCTCCTTTGGAAACCTACCCCCTAGGCTAGTAGCCCTCCTAGACCGGTATTTTGCCTTTAACTCCAAAATATTGAGCACAACTTAAAAAAATATTTACCATTCCAGATACCCTTTATGGAGTTACACTCTTCCCCAAAAGGTATTGGAAATATCTGCAACCTAAAGGTCCGAACCCCTTAGAAGCCTAGAGACCTAATTAGGGCGATTAGGCCTAATTTACAAAGCAACCCCCATTACCAGTTTCCAAACTACATAACCAACTTTATGAGAATTTGGGCGATGTTAAATAACCTCTAATTCCAGAGTTGCACACTTGGAATCCACCGCTATCAGATTTTAAGATGACTGTCCTAATGTTGCTTAAGGTAGTCACATAGAGATGCCTACCTAGTTTTGCTTCTTTATCCTCACAACCAAGTCTCCCCTGCAAAAACCCATGAAAATCCTAAAATACATAGGCTAATCCTGCACTCCACCAAAAGAAGAAGCTTCTAGATGGAAAGAATGCAAGATATGGCCATTTTTGGCTAAAACCCTAGCCAAACCCTTACTTTCTGGGTTACAGTAAAAAAAATGGAGGACTCTCACTACATAGAAAAAATAAAAACCTCAAACCACCACCAAATCAAATCTAATTCATTCCTCCATCTACTCCATGAATGGTGTGACTCAATTCACTCTGTACAAGATCGTACAACTTCTGCAAACTCATAATTTATGGGAAAACTCAGTCTTGTTTGTGTCTTATTGCTTCCAACTTCAAATCACAACATCACCTACATTGGGAATCATGTCCACAAGGCTTATAGACCTCTCCAATGGTTTCCAACCTAATTTGGAAGAGGTTGGAGATGTTGAGAGGCTTACATTAACCGCATTTTGAAAAGTTGCACTTTTGTACTCAAAAGTTGCACTTTTGCACTCAAAAGTTGCATTTTTGCATAAAAAGTCATCAAACTCTCTAAGGTTGGGATCCACACACTTGGATCAACCAAACACCCCTAAAACATCCTAAAAAAATATCAAACACAAAACCAAACATTCTACTACCTCTATTGACCATATTGTCCCAATTGGCTTATCAAATTGCCTAATCAGTGACATTGGTTTACATGGTGGGGTCTTTATTGAATACATGAAACTTGCATAAACATAAGACACTAAGACAAACACTATGATCCTAGTCTTCATCCTCAAAGCCATGATTTTTTTGTTGAAGAGGTGCTCCTGCACCAATTATGCAATGACATAAGGGGTTGCATTTATATTGGGAATTAATGCTAATAGGCCCACTAATTAGAAGTGATCTACAACTTTAATGTGCATTCATAACCTACCATTTAAATCCATACCTTAGTGATTAAGAATTGGTCTATGAGACTCTTGAATCTAGTTTAGAGATATTCAATGATATAAATCCCTTTTTTTTTTCCTTTGTTTTTGTTTAAGTTATTTTAGTCTTGGAATCTTCATGGTATTTAAAGAAGATAGGGGTTGAATTGGGAAGAGTTTGTATGTAATGTTTTTATGTGATTAAGATGAAGATGTTTAAATTATTTGTTCTCAGATAAATTCAATGCAACAATATTATACTTGAACTTGATAAATTGTGAGACATCTACCACTCATATGTTTGAGAACCATCCACACACATAGGTATGAAGCTTAGTGTTTGTCATATGTTTATCATTCAATCAAGCCTTTTTTTATGAATACCCTCCTGAGTCTTATGGATCTCAAAGTGAAAAAGGTCTTTAGAGCCTTGTTTATTGGCTTTTTTACCTCAATTTGCTGATAATGTAACTCCAATTTCCTAATTCCCTTATCCCATGGTTTAGGTATTATGCATCTCCTTAGGACTGAGCATTGCAAGAAAAAACACCAAAAGATTGGTGAATACATCCATTTGTGAGAGTGAACAAACTAATAAATCTAAAAATTGGTTCAAAAGTTTTGAAGTTTGCAAACCTAGAAGAAGAATTGTTACAATAGTTGTGAAGAAATGATTGAAAGACTCTATTATTGGAGAAGACCCAGAAGATGAAATTTATTCCTCTTTGAAAGAGGTGGCAACTTTGTCAAGAAGAACCTAATAAAAAATGTAAGAAGTTTAAGATTTTTAATATTTCCAATCATGAAGAAACGTTAAAGGTTGTTGTAAATTTTCAAAGAAGGTATGTATTGTAACTCTTATTATCCCTTTACAAATGTTTTGGAAGAATCACAATAGCAGCAATTGTGATGTCAAAAGGGGGCATTTTTTCTAGAAGTATATATGTCATTTGATTTCAAAATTATTCACGGTTATCCTCATCAAGTCCCATTGAGTGTTAATAACTATTTTCCTAAGCTTAATGGAAGCAAATCAAAACCCTAACCCTAATTTTTCACCAATACATTCTGGAGAGCCCAACTTATTGCACCTTAATTTCTAATTTCTGATCTCAGATCTAATTTTCTATGTGTTTTCAATTTCAAATTTGCACTCATAGATCTCATTTTCAATTGAATTACATAAATTTAGAGGTTAAATTCACAAAAACCCTAATTTATAATTCTAAAATTTACTTGTGGGTTGCATAATTTTTTAAATCTATTTACAAATGTGATCATTATGACATGTTATGCTATGATTTAGAAGCATTTATTTTTCAAATTCACAATTCAAATTTCTTAATTGGTTAATTAACCAATTTGTGCATTCACAAAGAAGTTTTAGAATTAAGGCTTCCCAAGGTTTAATTACTAAGGATAGAGCCTAATTTGAATAACTTATTTTATGAGAATGTTGGTTCTTCCTTCAACCCAACAAATAATGCCATTTATGTTGGCATTTGCATGAAGATTGCATTAATGAAATTTTATGTTGTCATTGATGTCAATTAAACCGGTAATGATATTATTGTAATGTTAATTTGTAACTGGTAGGAAGAGCTAGTGAAAGGAACTGTAACCGGTAGGTAAGTTTGTGGAGTGAATCGATATTGCTAAGTATTGGAGAGTTGAATCAGTAAACCCTACTTGTTGTTTTGAAAAACCCTAACTGATTAAAATTGGTGAATTGGTTATATAGGTTTATGATCTGATGGTGAGCGGTAATACTTATGACATGTATGCATATTGTATGAAGAGAGTTTCAAAGTGATTTTGGCATGTTAAGGTAACGGTTTTTGTCTTGGGAGTGAGAAAGTATATTGCACATAATGCAAAGCACGTGATGAGTTACTAATTTTGATGAAGCGATGATCAAGGAGTGGTCGAGGCTTTCTTGAATGATGTGTAGAGATTATTATGTAATCCAACAGTCATACTTGAATTGACTTGTTTGTAATCTCTATGTGAATTAGGTTTTTGTTGTGTTATCGACCTACTTGATTTGTTTATAAAGTCCCTGAGTTATTTAGTTTCAGAGTTGGCAAAGTTTAAGTTGAGTGTGTGGTTGCCAAACCGGATGATGTATTTGCAGTTTGAGTAAAGGCAAATAGGAGCATGAAAAGGATCTGAATAAGCAAGTGTAGTGCTATTCAAACAAATCATCAAACTCCTATTGTTTTCTAACAATTACAATAGATTGAAATCCCCTAGCCAGGTAAGCTCTAACAAGATTGATGCTATTCAAATCCTCTAACAAGGTGATCCATTAGCTTGGATTCTAAATCCTTTACAAAGGTTACTCCTCATAGGGTATTGCTTCTAACAAGGCATTATAGTCAATCCCTTAACTGGGTGGTCCCTAACAGGATTTGTTCTTAACAAGACTTTTTGTAAAGCTTTAATAAGCTTGGCTCCTAATAGGGTGAACTTCAGAAGAGTTCATATAGTTATCTTGTGAGTCTCATCTCACCATGGTTTTACCCATTTGGGTTTCCATGTCAAAATATTATGTCAAGTGGTGAATGTTTTTGTGGTTATGTTTTCTATGGTTGATCTGCTTAACTACTTAATCCACTTTGATATGTCATAATAACTGACAATAATATGAAATGAATTTTTACTTATGTCAGTAAAAGTATTTGGATGTTTGTGAGTTACAAGTTGTTTACTGTTAATCTGTTGTAACAGTCAACCGGTTTAAACTTGACAGTTTTATCTTGACAGTGATATTGCATTGATAGTTCTAAGTTTACTTTGAGAGATTGATTTTGAGATTGGTGAAGTTCATCAGTTTTTCTATCTACTGATTCACCCCCCCCTCTCAGTAGTTGACCAGATCCTTGTTCTTTCATCATACCATCAATTTGTATAAGAGTGCATCTCAGGTCCTCTAAGGTCTAAGCCTAACAGCTTGAGGTAAAGATCTTGTAGAACATGATGAAGAAGGAAGGTCTAAAGTTTAATAGAGAGAACTATAAGATATGGAGTGACAGAATGAAAATTTATATCAAGATTCTTGGAAATCAATACTGGGAACATGTTAATACTCAATATATTGCACCTAATGGGATTATGACTGATGATCAGAAGAAAGAGCAACAAGAAAATAATCAAGCACTAGAGGCTATTATCAGTTCTTTGTTTGATGCAGAGTATGTAGATGTCCATGGTCTGGAGACTGCATATGAGGTATGGAATAAACTTGAAGAGATTTATAGCGGTGATGAACATGTAAAGATTTCCAAGGAAGAGAGTCTAAGAGGAAAGTTTGATGACATGAGGATGGTTGAAGGTGAGAATATCCAACAGTATGGTCAGAGGATAAAAGAGATAGTTGGTGAGATCAAGAGTGTTGGTGGTAAAGTGGAAGATGCCACAGTGGTTAGTAAGTTATTGATAACCCTACTACTGGTCTACGCTATCTGAGTTGCAGCCATTCAGGAGTTGAAATATATTGACAAAACCAAGACAACCCTTGAATCCATCATTGGTAAGCTTAATTCTTTTGAATTAAATGGCTATGATGGTAGTATTCAGAAATCTGAATCTGTATTTAGAGCTTCCATTTCTAACCCATCTATGAGGAAAAGTAGAGATGTAAGTCACATTTATGAATATAGATTGAGCAAAGAAGTTGATGATGAAGACAGTTTGGTTGAGCTTGAAGCATTGTTGCCCAAGTGGTTTCTCAGAGGTATCGGTAAATATAGAGGTAAATTAACTTTGAAATGTTTTGCATGCAACAAGATTGGACACATAGTTGCTAACTATCCTAATGGTGATAATGAGCACAAGCGAGAGAAGTTCAAGAAGTACAAGGGAAAAGGCAAAAGAGATTGTCTTATTGTAGTTGATGGTGGTTGTAGCTAGGAAATCGGAAATCATCACAAGCAAATCAAAATACTAATCTAGCTCAATCACAAAAGCAGATTGCAATGATCAATCCTAACACACTCAATGAAGACATGAAAATAAAACATTCAAAACTAAAAACTAAGCAAACCAGATGCAGATTCGAATGTCTCCTTCATGCGGCTCCATTGTCCTTCTTTCTTCTCCAAATAGCCTTTGTTTGTGAATCTCACCTTCAAGTGCATAAACCTAATGTGAAAGCAAGATTGACATTGGCACAAGAGTACTCGAAGCGTGATTGACTCGAAAAAGTGATTATTCTCATTAGTTGGGATTGAAGAAATTCATCCAATTTATAGAGAAATTGGAGAAAAAGATTAAATTAGCATGATTCAATTCAAATAGAAATTGCAAATCAAAAATGTCAATTATGACAAATTATGCACTTTCTATGCAAAATTTGATTGATTGATAATTCATGACAATTTATGACAAATTTCTATGTCAAAATTGATTGATTGTCAATTATGACAAATTATGACAAATTGCTATGTCATTCCCATGAAATTAGAAGAAAAATACGAGGGAATTATGTGAATTAGAAATTGATGAAAAATAGGAATTAGAAATTAGGAATTAAGAATTAAGTAAATTAATTAATAATTTGTCATTTATTAATTAATTCACAAAAAGAGGAATAATTAGCCAATTAAATGAACATTTAATTGCGATGAGAAGACTTAGGATAAATAAATAATTTATTAATCCTAGAGAGAGAAATGACAAACAAGGTTAAATGATTAAATCATGAAACCCTAAAAGATGAATTAGCAATGCGAGGATGACAATTAGGTCGTGATGAAAGATTGATTTGATGTCGATTCGATCATGATTTTGAATTGATAAATGATTTGATTGATAAAGGTGCCAATTGACGAGGAACAATGACTAATTGATCCAAATAGACATAATTGAGATAGACAATGATCGATGGCAAATTAATCGCAAAATGACAAGATTGAAAAGAGGACAAGGATCGATGACAAAATAGATTGCAAGACGAAAGGTTGAAAATGACCACGATCGATGACAAATCGATCGAAAGATGACAAGATTGAACATGACAACGATCGATGACAAATCGATCGCAAAACGACAAGATTGAAAATGATAAGAATTGATGACAAATCGATTGCCAGATGATAAGATTGAAAAGAGGACAACAATTGATGACAAATCGATCACATGATGACAAGATTGATAGAGGAAAAAACCCTAATTAGGATTGATGATGTCCAAAATGATGACAAATGGGCACGCACATTGATGTGACAAGATAAGATTGACCAAAATCATGATTGAAGATTATTGTCGACAAGACCAAATTCGAAGGCGAGATGAATGAAAAATATAGAAGAATGACTCGATGCTCGCAAATGATAAATACCAAGTGTGTGACATAGGAGAAATGTTAATGCGATGCAAAAACCTAAAATGAGGTAATGCGCAAATGTTAAAGTATGATTCCGCAAGCGTTGACCATTTTTAGACGTCTACATTTTGCCCCTCTTTGAGACAATGCGATTTTAAGCATTGTTTCAAAGAACAAAAATGCCCCAGACAATAATAATGACATATGCATGCCCCCTCGAAGAATTGGCCGGAAACATGCAGAAAAGAGGCCAATTGATCGATAAAAATAATAGGATCGAATGGACGGACAATCGGAGATCGGATGCATGAAGGACAAGCAATTGATGGTGCAAAAGACCGCGACCAGCATAAGATCAAGAGGGTGCACGTCCATCTATGCACTAACAAAGATCTATAAATGAGACCAAGAGGTTGAAAAGAGCTCATTTGCACTAGCCAAAGAGGAGAATTTGTTGCTCTAGACAAGGACACTTGCAGAGAGATGGCGAACATTCCAATGGCGGATCACCTTGGAGAACATGTATGCACTTACAGACGATCGGACGATGCGGGAGTAGCGGTATGTATCTCAAAAACCCATATTTTCAATTTCATGAATTTTGATCACTTGCGGGACATTGCGGGGCCCACAAGGAGTGCAGAAACTGACTTCTGTGCTTGTGTAGGGTGAATCCTGCACTTGTGTGAGGTCTTATGTGCTTGTGTAGGGTACACAGGCGCAGGTTACATGACACAGGCGTAGGTTCCTTGACACAGGCGCAGTTGTGCATTGGGAACTCAATTTTGGTCCAAAACAACATGCGAATGATCCAAAAAGGGGGGATAAGGGTAGGATAGGCCAGAATAGATGAAAAAACACCTTGATTTGTGGATGAAATGAGGAAAGGAAACCCGTAGGAGCAAACCCTAAAACTGACAAAATGTGCCCCAATTGTGATGCAGAGTCGATAGTATCCATTGATCATGCGAGAGAACCGACCGGACTGCTTCATGCTATGACATAGACTCAGGAGCACGGACAGAGATACAATAGCAGGACTGGGGATATACTATATCATGTTCATGCCCGAGATTAGGGCAAACACAGGACTGCTTACCATATTGGCAGAGCGATGGCATTCAGAGACTTCCTCCTTCCATCTGGCGACTGGAGAGGTGACTATGACACTGGAGGATGTATGGCGTATCCTCCGCATTCTGATTCATGGAGAGATGGTAGAGTATGACCCAGTGATAGGGAGAGACACATTGTGCAGATTATTTGAGTGTGACACAAATGATCTGGATATCATAGAGAGGGAGATTGGCTGGGAGACCATGGCATCAGAGTATGATCGACAGTATGTGGTGATAGCAGTGGTGATAGCATGTCTACTAGCAGGGGACAGATGAGGACATGGATTCCCTACTGGATGGGGAAGAGTGCTAGAGAGGATGGTGACAGAGGGGACGGTCTATGCATGGGGACCATGTGTACTGGCTATGCTGTATTTTCAGCTACATCAGATAGCATATCAGGGAGTGCAGACGTTGAGCTGTGGAGTCACATTGTTACAGGTATGGGCATTTGAGCACATAGCCATATGTCAACCGATTACAGAGAGACAGGTAGTACCACATCAACCATATGTGTACTGCTATGGTGGAGCACTAAGACAGGGTCCTTTTGGATACATATTATATTAGCGACATGAGCTAGATAGACTAAGAGAGTTCACATGGAGGCCATATCATGATTGCCCCAGATGGTCAGATGATAGTGATGAGCTTCCGTATTGTAGATAGGAGAGGTACCTGATTGGGCGACCAGTGAATCGCCAGAGAGTGATTGAGTTGTACCTGCCAAAGAGAGTCAGATGACAGTTTGGAGAGAGGCAGGATGTACCTAGGAGGACTGCACATTTTGCCCAATCTCACAGAGAGACGAGTCAGTGGAGGAGTATGATTCAGCCACACATAGCATATGCTGACTTCTCACAGCTACAATAGAGATAGTGGGATTGGAGATCAGATGTGGAGGACGTGGGATGACAGAGGAGTATGAGAGATGGTTTGCATGACGACGGCCAGTGCCATTGACAGATCCAGATATTCCAGTACCTAGGAGGCAGGAGGACTTCCCACTCGTAGGAGAGGAGGATGGAGATGATGAGGACGAGGAGGATGAGGGCGGGGATGAGGATGATGGGGATGACGAGGATGGAGATGAGGATGGGGATGATGAGGATGGAGATGAGGATGGGGATGACGAGGACGGAGATGAGGATGGGGATGACGAGGATGAGCCAGATTCAGGTGAGCAAGAGGCATTGCAGGATATACCCATAGAGCCGGAGACAACTAGGATAGAGGAGATGGAGATATGCAGGGCTACCATAGCGAGTCAGCAGGATCACATTGAAACATTAGAGAGATAGCAGGATCAGTTCAGAGTGGAGATAGCTAGACTCACAGTGGCTCGAGATAGAGCAATAGCTCAGGCACAGCGAGAGGAACAGAGAGTCACTGAGTTCATTGGGTCGATTAGGGATGCCAGTGCACATGAGATGGCATAGATACTAGTAGAGACCGGAGAGGAGATACGCCATTGGAGGACACTATATGAGGGTGCCATTCCACCAGAACAAAGAGCAGCTTCATATTGGGCACGATCGAGGACAAAGAGCAGGGCATTCTCTTGGAGGTCATTGAGCAACATGGGGGTGAGTGGACCTATGAGACCACCATAGCCAGGACCAAGAGGGACATCATCCGTGAGACATGGCAGGGATGAGGAGGATAGAGGGAGCACCCAGTGACAGAGGCACGTGCTCCTTATGACAGACAATGGACATTATGTAGTGTGATATTATATAGTCAGCCTGCAGGCCATACTTAGGACAGACAGTCCAATTTTGTACTCCGATATTATTGTGACATATGATATGATATGCATCGATATGATTGGATGTAATGTGTTATGACTTATAGTTATTTTCCATGTATGGATGACTTATGCACTGTTTATGTACCATTGTGGAACATGTATGGATGCATTTTTTTTAATGTGTTTTTGATGCATTTATAATATGAAATGGATAAAATGCTTGATATGATGCTTGATGTAATGCAAATGTACTAACCAATGAATGCAGGATGCAACATATGTGTTTGGGGAAATCGGAGCACTAAACCGACTTGACTATCCGAACTGACGGAAGAAATGTTAGTAAGAAGAAATGAGACAAAGGACAGTTAGAGACGAAGAAAAACTTGCTTTCAATAGTGCACTTTGTAGGTGAGAACCTTTATTTTAATGTAGCAAAAATGGATGCGTAGCATCATGGCATTGAAGGCCAGAGCTGAAATGCAACCCTGTTTGCAAAAGACAGACACATCACAGACAAACAGCAATCACAACAAAAAAGAAAAGGACCATGAACCATCCCGGTCACTCTAAATCACTCAATGACATCATCGAGCAACATAGGAACATGATCGAAGATAAATCAATAAAAAGATAAGACTCGCTAATTCCAACAAGTCAAACAAACATCTTGATCTTCATTGTCAAAAATTGAAAGCGCGGATAGGACGATCATGTTGTCTGGTTTCAGGACATGTGGTACCCCATCTAAGACAGGACACAGTCTGGTTTCGAGTATACCACACCTTGTATAAGACCCATGATAGTAGTGACAAAGACAAATGATTGTTGAGGTTGATTGATATGACAATTTTGATCACCTTGAATGTCTGGTTTGATTGAAAAAGTTCATCTGTTAACGCATGATTTCATTAAAGCACAATGTTGGATTGTGTGTCGTTGGATGTATACTCAGTGATCTGTCTATGCACAAAGGGAATATTTATTGCAAAATGCTTGTTTTTTTTGGATTTTAATGTTTTGAAATTTTGTTTTTGTGTTCATTTTTTTTAGGACTTTATTTGACTTTTTAGGGATTTTCTTAGGACATTATTTGATTTTTATGATTTTTTTTTTTTCAGGACATTTTTCAATTTTTAGAGATTATTTCAGGACATTTTTCAATTTTATGATTTTTTTAAGACATTTTGCAATTTTTTTTTTTTTGAATTATTTCAGGACATTTTAAATGCAAAAGTTCCAGTGATTGATCATGACAAGGGGAACATCCCCAATGCACAGCGGAAAGACATATAAAGCGACCAGGACCAAAACATATGCACAAGAAATGGAGTAGGACAATGATGTTGACCAATCACTGGCCTGGAATAGAACATTGGGTCAAGACAAAGATAGACGTGATAAAACCGGCTGAGAGAAAGCATAGCTTAGAGGTCATGACAGATGACGGAGCAATGATCTCGTCTTACACATGGTGCCTGTTTGCCAGGTTTTCACCAAGGTACTTGCCCAAAGCGCCTGTTTGCCAGGTTTTCACTAAAGGGCGAATCATTTTTCTTTACTCTTTTTTTTTTTTTTTGTTCTCTTTTGCTTTTTCACATTTTTTTTTTTTTTTTTTCACTTTTTTCACTTTTTTTGTATTTTTTCAGGATCATACTTGAAGAAGTGCTGATAGAAAATTATGCCCAGTACTTGCGAAGGTGCATGCTATTGATAGGATCAGACAAAGGTTCACCTTTTGGAGTGGCAAGCTGATATGCCCCCGAGCCATAGGCTGCAGTCACTATGAAAGGCCCAACCCAATTAGATTCAAACTTTCCTTTGATGATGTCAGTAGACTGTGCATTCTTAGGGTTTGCCTTTAAAACCAGATCTCCCACTTTGAAGTGTCGCCCTTTGACTTTCTTATTATAAGAGCGACGAAAATGGTTTTGATATGCTTGCAAATGTGTCAGGGTTGTCTGACGTTTCTCATCTAACATCTCAAGCTGATGCAACCGAGAGACTCTGTGTGTCTCATCATCAATCAGATGTTGCAAGGAAGCATGCAAGGAAGGAATCTCCACCTCCAAAGGTAAAATGGCTTCTGCACCATACACCAAGGAATAAGGTGTTGCGCTAGTAGGTGTGCGGATAGAAGTGCGATAGGCCCATAGTGCTAGATTCAACTGTACATGTCAATCTCGACCAGCATCATTGACAACCTTTTTCAGGATCTTGATAATGGTTTTATTTGATGCTTCAGCTTGACCATTACCCTGTGGATAGTATGGACTGGAGAAACAGTGTTGGATATGAAACTTCTCACAGAGTTCCTTGACATCTTTATTCTTGAAGGGTCGACCATTATCTGTGACTATGGCAAGGGGAACCCCATATCGGCATATGATATAATTCAGCAAGAATTTTGAAATTTGGACACCAGTGATATAAGTCATGGGGATAGCTTTGATCCATTTTGTAAAATACTTTATGGCTATAATGATGAACTTATGGCCATTTGCAGAAGTCGGGTGAATCTTGCCAATAAGATCCAATCCCCATTGAGAAAAGGGCCACAGAGATATGATAGAATGAAGCTCTTGGGCTGGTGCATGAATATAATTTCCATGGATCTGGCACTTGTAGCACTTCTTAACAAAATCATGAACATCTTTTTCCAGAGTGGGCCAATAATACCCAGCATGAATCAACTTTTTGGCTAAGCTAAGACCATTGAAATGGCCCCCACATATACCATCGTGAACCTCATGTAAAGCCATTTGTGCTTCATCAAAATACAAACACCTGAGGAGGGTATGGTCAAAGGAACAGCGGTAAAGGGTGTCGGCAATGATGACATATTTGGCCGTCTGTCGGATAAAGGCTCGGCATTGGTTAGCGAAAAGGTTAGGTGGTAAGGTTTGGGATTTCAAATATTGATATACATCATTGTACCATGGGGAGTTAGGACCAACAAGAACACACATCACATCTTTTGTCGGTATATCAAAAGAAGGGACAAGCAATTGTTCGACCAAAAATTCACATTTATCCATATTATGGGGCATATTCAACATGGAAGCAATCATAGCCATCACATCTGTCGACTTATTTTGCATTCTGGGAACTTGACTGAAATGGATAGTCGTGAATTTTGTCTTGAAGAAATCTACCATGTGCTTATAGGGAATAAGCTTTTCATCTTTTGTTTCGTAGTCATCATTGACTTGTCGGATGACTAATTGAGAATCTCCATAGACTTGTAAATGTGTGATGTTCCAGTGGACTGCTACTCGGAGTCCTGTGACCAGTGCTTCATACTCTGCAATTTTATTGGTACAATGGAAAGTTATTCTGTAGGACTTGGGAATAGCATCACCTTGAGGGGTGACAAACAAGATGCCTGCTCCGGACCCGAACTTGGTTTGGGACCCATCAAAGTATAACTTCCATTCATTAGAAGATGTAAGAGTAAAGACTAATTCATCTGGAAAATCAGTCAACATGGGATGATCATCATAAATAGGAGCCTCTGCAAGTTGATCAGCTATGACTTGTCCTTTTATTGCCTTTCACTCCATGTACTCAATATCAAATTTGCTAAGGATCATAACCCACTTTGCCAGGCGACCCATCAAAGCTACTCTACTAAGCAAGTATTTTAGAGGATCAATTTTTGCAACCAACAATGTTTGGTGATTTAACATATAATGTCAGAGCTTCTGTGTTGCAAATACCACTGCTAAGCATGCCCTTTCAATAGTTGAATAATTTAGCTCATAACCTACCAGTGTCCAGCTGATATAGTAAATAGCTCGTTCTTTGTCGTTCTCATCTTGTTGGGCCAAGATAACTCCTAGTGCCATTTCAGTTGCAGAAATATACAATATAAAAGGCTTTCCTTCTATAGGAGGCATTAGAATAGGCGGCGACAGCAAATAGTCTTTGAGAGCTTGAAAGGCTGATTGACATTGCTCAGTCCATTTAAAAGCGACACCTTTATGCAATAGATGCTGGAATGGATGACATTTGTCAGCCAAATAAGCTATGAAGTGGCGGATTGACTGTAGCTTTCCTTGCAGAGTTCTTAATTGCCGGAGATTGGAAGGTGGAGGCATATCCATTATTGCTTTAACCTTGGCAGGGTTGACTTCAATGCCTCTATGAGAAACAATGTACCCTAGTAATTTGCTAGCTGTGACACCAAAGACACACTTCTTTGGATCGAGTCTGAGCTTGTAGGTCTCCATTCGGTCAAAGATTAGGCCTAGGATGGCTAGATGACTATCTCTTGTGACAGATTTGCATAATAAGTCATCAACATAGTCCTCCATCAAAGTATGCATGAAATCATGGAAAATTGTCGTCATTGCTCTTTGATATGTTGCACCTGCATTTTTAAGACTGAAGGGCATCACATTCCAACAGTAGGTACCCCAAGCACATGTGAGTGTCGTTTTATGTTGATCTTCAGGAGCAATGCGAATTTGGTTATAGCCGGAGAAACCATCCATCAATGAGAGCATCTCATATCCAGCAGTCATGTCAACTATGATGTCGATATTTGGCAATGGAAAATCATCTTTAGGGCATGCTTTATTGAGATCCCTAAAATCTGTGCAGATTCTGATGCCCCCAGTTACTTTACTAACTGGTACCAAATTTGAAATCCAGTCTGCATAATCGATGGGTCTGATAAAGCCCACATCCAGTAGTTTTTTCAGTTCTACCTTGACCAAAAGAGCCACCTGGGGATGCATCTTTCTAAGTTTCTATTTGATAGGCTTGGCATCTGTTTTTAATGGCAAATGATGAAGGACTAATTCTGGATTGAGGCCAGGCATATCTACATAGGACCATGCAAAGCTGATCTTCTTCTCAAGAAAGAAATTGACAAAATCTATCTTTTCCTATTGTGATAGAGAAGTAGCAAAATGAATGACCTTAGGGTTGTCAGGTGTACCCAAATTGATTTCTTCAGTCATTTCCACAAGCAATGTTGATTTATCCTGAATTGATAGGGGTATGTCCACTCTTCCACCTTTGGGCACCTCAGAGAGGTTTTCACCCGCAGGTACGTCTTTTATTTTTACTTTTGTGTGATCAGAGAGTGCCTTACGGTTTTCACTCAAAGACCTATTCTTTTGATTCTTTATCTTTTCTTTTCTTTTTTCATTTTGATGACTGGAAGATGGAGTTGACTCCCCAAAATATGCTGTGGAATCTAGGTCAATAGCAAATCCTGCCTTATGATCACCTTGTGGTATGCCTTCCCGTAGTCCAAGGAATTCTGCAATTGCTTCGTCATTTTTAAAATAGTCCAATGTGAGTGGTTCTTGTTGGTCATATTGGATAAGTTGGGGATAGATGAGGGGCATTTCATCATCGGTTTTCAGGAGAGAGAGGGCTAATATGGTAAAGATGTAAACATCTGTGGTATCACTGTCTGAACTACTTGTATCTGATTCGGAGCTTGGATCCCAGAATGACTCTATCCAAGCATAAGGACATGTTTTAGGAAGAGGAGTGATTTCATGTTTGTCTTCCATAGGCAAATTATCAGGGTTAAGGAAAATATTGTCAAGGGCATAGGAGCTAGAAGAAAAGGAACTCCACTCCCATTCATTGGAATCAGTTTCGGGTCGGGTATCCTCAGGTGTTATTTCATCATCAAAGTCACACCCTTTTTTACACGTGGTCACTTTGGAAGATGAGGGTCCAATTCGTAACGGTACAAAACCTAACCCTAAAGTTGGAGGTCGCATCTTAGGTATAATAGGTTCAAGCCTTCCATTGTTGTTTAGGCCTAAGCCACTACAGCCGTCATATCCTTTCTTTTGCAACATAGTAAATCCTTTGCCGTATCGTTCCACTGGCAATCTGACAGGTGGGGTCTTAGTTGGATCCTTATAAAGCCAATCTATGACATCATCATCTAAAGTTTCTTTGTCAAGTTCGCCCCATCTTGTAAATGTGGTGGGAGGCTGATATTGAATAACCACCTTAGGTTCCTTTTGCAATAAATGCGGTTTGCCATATGATTTTGGAGATATTGGTAAATTCTCGATGAGGAATGTTTGATCCATTGAATATTCTCCACATCCTTGGTCCTGTATCTTCAATTTTCCTTTGATAGCATCTAACAATTCATTAGGATCCACATAACTATGTGGTTTGGCCTCTCTATTGACTGGGACTTGCTGCTGCGGAGAATCCTTTAGAGTAGCACAAAATTGAAATGGATTAGGATCTCCTGGAATTGTTATCTCGATTCCATTGTAAGGATATTTTAAACATTGATGATAGGTGGATGGAACTGCTTTCATTGCATGGATCCATGGACGGCCAAGAATCATATTGTAAGGGAGATTAAGGTCCAATACTTGCAAGAAAATGTTTTCTGTCACGGGACCGACTCTGATAGGCAATGTAATTATCCCTTTGGATGGGCACTCAGCATCATCATATGCTTTGATTGTTACTCTTTTGGAAGCATCAATTTCATTTTCTGTATAACCGAGGCCAATGACCACTCTCAAGGTACAAATATTAAGACCCGCTCTGCCATCTATCAAGACTCGTCGGATTTTGCAATTATGGACAAAGACTTCTAGGTGCAAAGGATCATTATGAGGGAGCTTATCAGGTGAGATATCATTATCAAAAAATGCGACATTTTGGGAAACAGCTAGATGTCCGATTCAGGCTTGGAACTAGTCAACATCAATGTCTATCGGGACAGTGGACTCAATTAAAGCTTTATCCAGGACTGCACGATGCATGGGGGACATTTTTAACAACTCAAGGATTGATATTTGTGCAGGTGTCTTTCCTAGATGATCCAAGAGATTATACTGACTTACAGGAGTTGGCTTGGGAGGAGCTGCAAGAGCTCCTTTCAGGACTATTTTGGATCGACGAGTGGTGACTGTGCAAGAAGGATCTTGTCCCTTTATTCTTAGGGTGGAAACATACTCATTCGATGCACAAAAACAATTGATGACATTATTATAACCAGTATTTGCATAATTTGTTGTTTGGGTAGAGTTTGAAGAAGACACTTTACCCTTGTCATGATCAAGCAAAGGAGTTTTGAAAATGGTATGATCAGTGTTAGAGGTCGCATGGGGTGGATCTACCTCAATTACTCCTTGCTCTAACAAATCTTTAATCATATGTTTCAATTGAAAACATGACGCGGTTTTATGTCCTTTGGACCGATGATACTCACAGTATGCATTATCATTCCACCAATGCGGTTTTACCACTGGTTCTGCCTTGATATCTGGTAGCTTAATAAATTTTGCTTGTATTAATTGCTTCATTACTGATTCAATAGGCTCTACCAATGGCGTAAATTGTCGAGGAGGCCCATCCCTCGATCGGAAAGGTTTGCATTGCTGATTTTGTTGCTAACCTTTTTGTTGATTATACTGTTGAGTGTATTGTTGAGCATGTTGTTGGTATTGCGGTTGTTGAGTAACATTGCTCATTGGTGTTTGATTTTGTTCCATAGTTGACATATTAGGAACACTCAATTTCTTGATTGTGAATGGGGGTTGATTTGCATTCACCGCTCTTGCATCAACAACACCATCATTAGTGACATTCTTATTTTTATACCAAAATCTATTTCTGTCCCCTGAATTATTTGTGTTGTCACTGTCTTTATTGAGCTTGATAGTTCCTTTAGCTACAAGAGCCGTTTCAATGCTCATTCCTTTCTTAATGAGTTTCTCAATAGTACTGGGACTTTTCAAGTTTAGTTCATACATCATTTCTGGGACCAAATTTTGGATAAACAGATTCAAGGAAGAACGACTATACAAGCTTCGCCATCATTGCAAGAAAGTCACTAATGGTTCACCTTGCTTTTGCTTGGTGTTGCATAAATCTAACATGGTCACGTCACTGTCGATGTTGAACGTGAAATGAGATAAAAACTTTTGAGCCAATTCTGACCAAGTCTTTATATTTCCTGGCAGATGTGAATACCAATCCATGGCTTGTCCCGTGAGACTTCGTGCAAATAAGCGCATTAAATATGTTTCCTCATAACTCACTTCAGTACATGCCATGAAAAATGCTCGAATGTGATCTTTTGGATTGCCATTCCCTTTATATTTCTTAAAATTAGGTGCCTCAAAATGCTTAGGGAATGGAGGCATGTATACACTCTTGTCAAATGGATTAGGACATAAATCTTGATCTGTATACAACTTCTTTGTTCCTTTGGTTTCTAATGCATCAACTTTTTGTTGCAACTTCTCAAGTTGTTGCGCAATTGTATCAGATTTTGGAGGTCCATCATTAATCCCCGTGGGTACTCTTTATTGATATATCGTATTTCCGATCGGTTGTTGATACTCTGAAATGGCCATTTTTGGTGTCTTCGGCATATAATGTTCTTGGTACATCTCTTGTTGTTGTGGTCGTGCCATGCCTTGATATCGACCTTGTTGCTGTGCTTCTTGGAGCCTAGGTTGATATTGTAATTGAGTGTGTTGTTGATATTGCACAGGTGCCAATTGCGGTTGTGAAGTATGATAGCTTGTTTGTCTTGGCACATATTGAGGCACATGTTGTTGTTGATGCCGACGAACCGGCATTTGTTGACTTTGTGCCAATTGTTGTCGCGGTGTATATCCCATCATTTGCAAAAAACTTTGTTTAGGTGGTTTTTGTTGTTTCTCCTTAAGATGGGGTATAGCACTTGCATTAACTTGTTGTGTTGTTTGTCCAATCCATTGTGATGGTTGCAAGTTTGCATTAACTTGTAATGGTGCCGAAGGCACTGCAATTTGTTGTCAAATGCGAAATTGTTGTTGTTGCACATTGCTTGTTTGCACATTCAATTGTACCTTTTGTGTATTACTCAATTGTTGCAACAATTGTTGTTGGTGCAAACCACTATCCATAGTTCTTTGTGTCGCCATTATCAAAGGATCTGTCGCAATAGTGTTTGGCAAATATATTGAGCTTAATGGGATATATGAACTTTGTTGCATCATGGAATTGTTTTGGACATTGGTGATATCAGGCATCCCAGTCGTGAAGCTTTCTTGCATTTTAGATTTTGATCCAATTTTATGCATATAAGGAACTACTTCTTATTGAGGGATAGTTGTCAATATTTGCGTGGTCTTTATTTGATCTTGTGTTACAGGTGTTGTGTTGAATAATGGATTATTTATTGTCTCAAATGGTGACTTTTGAGGAATAGTCACTGTCAATGCCTTTGAAGCATGTTTACTCATCAAGGTAGGTTGAGTTGCTTGTTGCACATTTTCTTCATTTGGATGCGGAGAGAAACTTAACAGCTCACCGCCTTGTTGTTTTTGCACATTGATTTGCTCACTTGAAGAGGTCACATTACTCATCATGTTAAGATACTTTTGTGGAAACATCTTAAAGACCTTGTTCAAGAACTTATCCATCTTTTTTGTCAACTTTGGATCTTGAAGGAACATGTCAACATCATCAGAAGCATCAGAATCTTATGAAGAATCTGGTTGGACATTTGGATTCGTTTCTTGGTGAATGCCTTGATCTGAACCAAATCCTTGTGAGAGGGTTTGTTCTTCATACAATGTTTGTATTTCATGTTGCAAGTTTGGTTGATTCCAATCGAAAGGTGCACTTCCTCTTGGTGTTGGTGGAACACTCCCATGTCCTGGTTTCATGGGTACAAATACTGGTTCATATAATGGAGGTGGTCCAAGTTGAACCATTCCATATGGTGGTAATGATGTGTTTGATGAACCTTCAATTTGCACTATTTGACTAGTTTGAAACTATGAATTTGCTATGTCGTCAATGGGTTGATATGTTGGTTCGCCCATCTTTTTAGATTTTGACCTTGTCTCAACAGGCATGTCACTTATGCAAATGCAATATTTTCGGAATTTTTCAAGGATAATATATGATATGCAACTAAATGCAAACTAAATAGATGAAAATGCAATCTATGACAAGAATGCAATCTCTATTTTTTGGTTGCTTTTGAAAATTTTGACAAACTTTTGAATGCAAATCTAAAAGAGACCCTTAGGAAAATGAAATGATGTCTAGACCTCAAAGGACAAAAGGACCAAGTGACAAAGGACAAAGTGACAATGTCTCCCCTATATGCTTGGATACTAAGCTAGGTTTGACCAAATGACATTGATGACAAAAGGACAAAAGGTTTGATAAGGTCTAAACTTCCTAACAATGACTTAGGGTTTATCAAAGATTTGGATTACTCAAGTATGACAAAACCTGGTTTTGACCCTATATGCAAAGAGACAATTGCTATGCAAATGACCCTAATATGATATGATAATGCCCTAAACTTAATGAAGAGACCTAGGGTATGCAAATATGAATGTATGACAATGGTATTACTCTAATGCAAGAGGAAATATGCAAATGGATGACCCTTATTGACATACAAATGAGTATGACTTAAGATGAAACTTACCCTTGATAGTTAACAATGACTTTGCAAAATGCAAACCTAAGATGAACCTAAATCTAAGTGACATGAATGTTGAGACAAGACTTTGAAAAAATGTTTGACAACCATGTTTGAAGGTGTTTTGAACTTTGTTGGATGAAATATTCTTGTGTTTAACCTTGTTTTGAGTCAATTTGCCTTGTTTTTGAAATGAGATGCAAATCAACTTTTGACAAGTAAAGAAGACAATATATTTTAACATAGACTCAAGACAATCATGCTCATTCACACATTTCTTATGGTAGGCAAGGACATTAGGTACTTGAGAGGTAGACTTGTTATGGGATTCAAGGAGAATACATAGATGCTTGACCCCACAGGCTCCCCTCCACGACACTCACTTCTCAAGGCAGCCAAGCATCAATCCCCATGGAAATCTCCCCATGGCGAACTTAGTATCTCTTCCAAGTATCTGAACTTGTCCTTCTCAAGCAACTAGAAGGATTTTTCGCCTCTAAATACAAAGTGTTTAGTCAGGATTTCTGTTAAGCGTTACTCCTTGGTGTCACGCAAGCGTGATTGAGACATTAAGCCCACCAAGATACCAAACAAATGTAGTTGCACAAGCATGATTTAGACCATGAGGTCCTACTTAGATGTTGATATGAGAAAGAGTTCAAGGGTCATCACTTCCCAAGTAACTGCAATTCCCACGTAACCCTTCCTTC
The DNA here is from genome assembly GCF_030272615.1 of Cryptomeria japonica. Lineage (NCBI taxonomy): Eukaryota > Viridiplantae > Streptophyta > Pinopsida > Cupressales > Cupressaceae > Cryptomeria > Cryptomeria japonica. The sequence goes on along the minus strand of NC_081406.1, from coordinate 414,308,114 downwards.
AAAGTTTTCACCCATCAGGTATTTGTTTATAGTGAGTTAGAATGCCAAGGTATTCTAGCCGTACTCACTTTGGGTCATTCCCTTCTCACGATTATCACTTGCTTGCAAAAGCAAATGGTCGGGAAGGCTGGCCCTCTAAAGGTGACACACAATCAAAGACATGAGCATGGTATCGAAGATCTGGATTTCTGATCACCCTAAGCAGGATGAGAGCATACTCTCCTACTCCAATGTCAAACTCAACAATCAAAGCAAACATATATTCATTCCATCCTATTTAGAAATCATACTAGGTGCCTAAATATTAATTACAAACACAAAGTTTAGTTGTAATCCAAGGCAACCTGCAAAACACAAGTCAGAAGTTTGATACATTTAGTCTTTGACTATCAAATCTGCATAAAACATGTTAGTAGTTTTCATTTGTTGTCTTTGCCATGCGTATGCCAAGGTGCTGCATAGAGAATCAGTACCAAAAACCAGAAAGCAGAAAACAGAATGCAAAACAAACAATTTTCAAGTAAAACACTGCATTTTTACCTCTGTTTCTAGACATTACACAAGCACAGAACTCATGACATAGGCGCAAAACTCATGACACAAGCACAGAATGTCTTTAACACAAGTGCATAATGCTTAACATAGACGCAAGTTTTCTTACACAGGCGCAGAAGATCCCAGAAAACCCTGCATTACCCTGTTTCTTGGTTTTTTGACCTGCACATCAACTCAAAAGCACTCAAAAGCATGGTTAAATGGTTAGTTCACGTCAGGTTCACCAATTAATGTAGCTAGGAAACCAGAAATCATCACAAGCAAATCAAAATACTAATCTAGCTCAATCACAAAAGCAGATTGTAATGGTCAATCCTAACACACTCAATGAAGACATGAAAATAAAACATTCAAAACTAAAGACTAAGCAAACCGAATGCAGATTCGAATGTCTCCTTCATGCGGCTCCATTGTCCTTCTTTCTTCTCCAAATAGCCTTTGTTTGTGAATCTCACCTTCAAGTGCATAAACCTAATGTGAAAGCAAGATTGACATTGGCACAAGAGTACTCGAAGCGTAATTGACTCGAAAAAGTGATTATTCTCATTAGTTGGGATTGAAGAAATTCATCCAATTTATAGAGAAATTGGAGAAAAAGATCAAATTAGCATGATTCAATTCAAATAGAAATTGCAAATCAAAAATGTCAATTATGACAATTTATGACAAATTAAGCACTTTCTATGCAAAATTTGATTGATTGATAATTCATGACAATTTATGACAAATTTCTATGTCAAAATTGATTGATTGTCAATTATGACAAATTATGACAAATTGCTATGTCATTCCCATGAAATTAGGAGAAAAATATGAGGGAATTATGTGAATTAGAAATTGATGAAAAATAGGAATTAGAAATTAGGAATTAAGAATTAAGTAAATTAATTAATAATTTGTGATTTATTAATTAATTCACAAAAAGAGGAATAATTAGCCAATTAAATGAACATTTAATTGCGATGAGAAGACTTAGGATAAATAAATAATTTATTAATCCTAGAGAGAGAAATGACAAACAAGGTTAAATGATTAAATCATGAAACCCTAAAAGATGAATTAGCAATGCGAGGATGTCAATTAGGTCATGATGAAAGATTGATTTGATGTCAATTCAATCATGATTTTGAATTGATAAATGATTTGATTGATAAAGGCGCCAATTGACGAGGAACAATGACTAATTGATCCAAATTGACATAATTGAGACAGACAATGATCGATGGCAAATTAATCGCAAAATGACAAGATTGAAAAGAGGACAAGGATCGATGACAAAATAGATTGCAAGATGAAAAGGTTGAAAATGACCACGATCGATGACAAATCGATCGCAAGATGACAAGATTGAACATGACAACTATCAATGACAAATTGATCGCAAAATGACAAGATTGAAAATGATAAGAATTGATGACAAATCGATCGCCAGATGATAAGATTGAAAAGAGGACAACAATTGATGACAAATCGATCGCATGATGACAAGATTGATAGAGGACAAAACCCTAATTAGGATTAACGATGTCCAAAATGATGACAAATGGGCACGCACATTGATGCGACAAGATAAGATTGACCAAAATCATGATTGAAGATTGTTGTCGACAGGACCAAATTCGAAGGCGAGATGAATGAAAAATATAGAAGAATGACTCGATGCTCGCAAATGATAAAGACCAAGTGTGTGACATAGGAGAAATGTTAATGCGACACAAAAACCTAAAATGAGGTAATGCGCAAATGTTAAAGTATGATTCTGCAAGCATTGACCATTTTTAGACGTCTACAGTGGTATCACTAATGAGGAATCTGATGGTGATGCTAATGAAGACATTGTGTTTGTAGCCTTTAAATAAGAAACATCTGATCAGAAGGCTTTAGTTTCACAAATGGATAATCTTGATGATTGGATCATTTATAGTGGTTGTTCACATCACATGACTGGTGATTGGAGAAAATTTATTTCCTTGAAGGAATTTGATGGCTGAGTTGTAAGATTTGGTAATGACTCACCCTGCATGGTAAAAGGTAAGGGAACTATTTCTCTTAATGGAAAGAGAAATGCAGATGATGTCTACTGGGTTGAATGTAATCTTTTTAGTGGTTCTCAACTCAATGAAAGAGGATATCCATTGGAGTTTAAAAATGGTATGTGCAAAATCTATGGGAGCAAAGGTGAACTGATTGCAACCAGCAAGTAGACTAAAGGTAACTTGTTTCACCTGAATCCTAAAGTCAGCAACTGTTTGATTTCTAAAGTAGATGATAGTTGGCTTTGGCATAGGAGATTTTGTCATATAAATTTTGATAACATTGTTAAAGTGAGTAAGTCAAAGATAGTGAGAGGTTTTCCTCAGTTGGACAAACCGGTTAATGCTCTATGTAAGGAATGTTAGTTAGGAAAGATGGCATCCTCAACTTTCAAGAGAAAGTCTTTTTCAGTAGAGCATCTGTTAGATTTGGTTCATACAGACCTATGTGGACCAATAAGGACTAAAAGTATTCAAGGTGATAGATATTTCATTATCTTCACTGATGGTTGCTCAAGAATGATGTCACATTCTTAAAGGATAAAACAAAGGCATTTAGTAAGTTCAAGGTATTCAGGGCCTTAGCTAAAAAGGAGAGTGGAAAGAAGATAAATTGTCTAAGGACTGATCAAGGTGGAGAATTCACTAGATATTATGAAGAGAATGGTATCAAATGACATCTTTCTACACCAAGGACACCACAGTAGAATGGTATTGTAGAGAGAAACAACCAGTCAATTGTTGAAGCTGCTAGGAAGATGTTGATAAAAGGAGGTGTAGTGAAGACTTTCTAGAGAGAAGTTGTCAGCATAGTTGTCTACACTATGAACAGGATTTTGGTACAAAGAGGTAAGGACAAGACTCCTTATGAATACTAGTATGGTAGATCACCTAATGTTAGTTATTTCAAGATATTTGGTATCAAATGTTTTATTAAGAGAGGTGACTATATTAGAAAGTTTGAGGCTAAGAGTGATGAAGGTATATTTCTTGGTTATTCCACCAAGAGTAAGGCCTACAAATGTTTTAACAACCAGATAGAGAATCATTGAGAGTGCTGATCTTCGAGTGGATGAGTATCCTAAAGTCTCAAGGGAAACCAGTGTGGAGAAAAAGGATGAAGATCCTTGCATTCTTTTTTGGAACCATAGCCTGTGAAACCCAAAACTGGTAAAGAGAATGTTATTGTACCAGTTCAACTAGAACAGGTAGATTCAGAAGAAGATGATGATAACAATGAAGAAGAACCTGAAGATAATGATCATGTTATTCTGAGGTATGTGAGACTCAATCACAATCCTGAGTAGATTATTGGAGATAAGGATATTGGAGTACTAACCAGAAGAAAAATCAAAGAGAATTCTTGCATGATCTCCACTATTGAGCCTAGAAATGCTAAGGAAGCATTTGGAGATGATCATTGGGTTAAAGCTATGGAGGAGGAGCTTGAAAAAATTGAGAAGAATAACACTTGGACCCTAGTACCCCGACCGATAAATAAAAATGTGATAGGCACTAAGTGGGTTTTCAGGAAGAAGTTGAATGAAGATGGTGTTGTAGTTCACAATAAAGCCAGATTGGTTTGCAAAGGTTATGTATAATAAGAAAGAGAAGATTATGGTGAGACTTTTGCACCAGTGGCTAGATTGGAAGCTGTTAGAACTTTTCTTGCATTTGTAGCACACAAGGGATTCAAAGTATATCAGATGGATGTAAAGTCAGCATTTTCGAATGGAATACTGGAAGAGGAAGTATACATTGAGCAGCCATATGGTTATGCTCTGACTGATGAGAAAGACATGGTATGTAAGTTGAATAAGGCATTATATGGATTAAAGAAAGCACCGAGAGCATGGTATGAAAGGATTCATTCACACCTGATGAAGATAGGTTTTCAGAGAAATAGTGAAGATAGCAACATATATCTCAAATCGAAAGGAGATAAGATACTAGTTAGTGAAGTGTTTGTAGATGATATCATATTTTGAGGGAATGATGACATGAGCAATGACTTTGCAAATGAAATGAAAAGTGAGTTTGAAATGTCTCTAGTTGGAGAGATAAAAAATTTCATAGGTTTTCAAATACAACAAATGAAGAGTGGTATTTTCATTACACAGTCTAAGTATGTGAAGGAGGTACTAAAGACATTTGGTATGAGTGACTGTAAACTAGTTGGGACACAAATGGTAACAGGTTGTAAGTTGTCTAAGGAAGATGAGGACACATCTATTGATGAGAAGGAGTATAGGTCAATGATTGAAAAATTGCACTATGTTGTTCACAACAGACCGGATATAGCTCATGCAATTGGTCTAGTTGCTAGATTTCAGAAGAATCCAAAGGAAACACATTTGATAGCAACCAAGAGGATATTCATATATTTGAAAGGTATTGTTGACTATGGATTACGGTATCCATATGAAGGAAACTTTGACTTGAAGGTTTACACAGATGCAAACTGGGTAGGTAATGTTGATGATAGGAAAAGCACAACCGGTGGAGAATTCTTTCTTGGAGGAAGACTTGTTTCATGGAGTAGAAATAAGAAGTGTTGTATTTCATAGTCTATTGCTGAAGTTGAGTATGTTGTAGCTTTTATGAATTGTACCCAAGCTATCTGAATGAGGCACATTTTAAAAGGTTTCAAGATGAAGTTTATAGAACTTGTAAAGATCTTATGTGACAATACTAGTGCCATAAATATTTCAAAGAACCATGTCTTGCACGCATGAACCAAGCATATTGAATTGAAGTATCATTTCTTGAGGGAAAAAGTGCAGAGTAAAGATGCGATCTTGGAGCATGTTTCTACCAAGGAGAAGCTTGTAGATATCTTTACTAAAACTCTACCTAAGACTAATTTTGAGTATCTTAGAAGTTGGCTAGGCATTGTACCCCTTCATGAGGTCAATTTAGCATGATGTAGAGTACATCAGTCCTGGAGCTACTTGCAGAATTTTACAACAGGATTGATGTAGAAGTGGAGTTATTCCACGGGGGGAGAATCAAGTTGTAGGTTGTTAATGCTAAACAGTGAAGTTTTACATTGCATGTGTTTACTTTCAATTTCTCATTATTGTCAAAGGGGGAGAAGAACTATGTGATTATGGGAGAAGAACCGGTGATAAGCTAAAGACAAGGAGAGTACATGGTAAAATGTAAACTAGGATTCCTATTCACAATCACAACAATTAATGGTATTGATATTTGTATTGTCATCAATTCCAAAGGGGGAGATTGTTGGCATTTGCATGAAGATTGCATTAATGAAATGTTATGTTGTCATTGATGTCAATTAAACCAATAATGATATTGTTGTAATGTTGTTTTGTAACTGGTAGGAAGAGCTAGTGAAAGGAACTGTAACTGGTAGGTAAGTTTGTGGAGTGAACCGATATTACTAATTATTGGAGAGTTGAACTGGTAAACCCTACCTCTTATTTTGATAAACCCTAACCAATTAAGTTTGGTGAGTTGGTTATATTGCTTTATGATCTGATGGTGAATGCTTATGACACGTATGCATATTGTATGAAGAGAGTTTCAAAGTGATTTTGGTGCCTTAAGGTAATGGTTTTTTCTTGGGAATGAGAAAGTATATTGCATGTAATGCAAAGCGCATGATGAGTTACTAAGTTCGACAAAGCGGTGATCAAGGAGCGATCGAGGCTTTCTTGAATGATGTGTATAGATTGTTAATGTAATCCAACAGTCATACTTAAACTGACTTGTTTGTAATCTCTATGTGAATTAGGTTTTTGTTGTGTTACTGACCTAGTTGATTTGTTTATAAGATTGATGAGTTTTTTAGTTTCAGAGTTAGCAAAGTTTTAGTTGACTGTGTGGTTGCCGAACTGGATGATGTATCTGCAGTTTGAGTAAAGGCAGATAGGGGCATGAAAAGGATCTGAACAAACAAGTGTAGTGTTATTCAAATAGATCATCAAACTCATGTTGTTTTCTAACAATTATAGCAGATTGAAATCCCCTAACTGGATAATCTCTAACAAGCTTGGTGTTATTCAAATCAGAGATTACTTTAGTGGCGAATATTCGCCAATGGCAAATTTTTCACGTCAGTGACTTGGGAAATGGCAAATATTTTGTACCGACTGGGGGTGGCCATGTCACTAGAATGTTATCAATTTCCATCAAATTCACAGCCCGATCGCCATATGTTTTATGTAATTAAATGTTTCTATGTGAGGATTTCACCAATACAATATACAGTGGACACATGGTAAATTTAATTTTTTCGCCTACACTCTCCGAGGTTGCCTTAATAGACGACCATAATTTGCCTATAGGCATGTGAAGATTTGTTAGCTAGGAGAACCCAATTTGCCTGACATTTTGCTGATGCGTGTCTCCATTCACCCCAACTTTCTCCAACTATATTGTATTTGCCAATTATTTGGACGACCCATAATAGCCTCAAAAATTACATGTCGTGTTATAGTTATGCGGGATTCGCCATATATTTGTATATCATATAAAATTCTCATGGAATTCACCATATAAGGATTGGTATAAATACATGCAAAGATCAGATCTATCTCTACACAATCTAGTAGAAACTAGACTCTGAATTCTGATCAAAAGCAAAGTTTCAGACTAAGGAAAATCATTGATGTTGACTGACTGCATTGGTGACTGCTAGTGACCTAAAGGTGAGCGATCATATTTTTGAAGTGTTATAATGTTATTCTAAATTTATCTATATTTGTTTGCAATGTTGATTTCATTTCTATTCAGTGGTGACCCATCAGTGCCAAGTGGTCAGCTGGGACATTCAGACCTCAAACATCTAGATTGTAGGTCGTAGGGCCAATGAAACATATATTATACTTTATAGTCTATTATTGCTTCTTCAACAAATTAATATTTTTTTGGGAGCCTTTATTTCATTGGAGATTTCAAACAGGAAGAAGGGTAGGAAACCTGAATGTGGGGAAGGCCATGAGAAGCCAAAAAAAAGTAGAATGTTGTCTTCGTACTTTGGCTTTGGAAAATATTGTGATGAAAATCACGAAGGTGCATCATCACAAGTACAAGTACAAAATTCGCAACCTACACCAAATGTTGAAGACGATGGTGAACCTGATATCTCAGATCAAGATGATCTCGAAGAAGATTATCTGGTAGATGCCCAAGTTAGCCAGAATGATATAATCGACTTGGGTGATAATGTCATTGATGATAATGCATGGAAGGGGAAAAGAAAAGCCAGATCAAAAAAGGATGAACCACAATAAAAAAAGGATCAAGAGTGGGATATGTCAGTGAGGAATTTTTAAATTAATTGGGCATCAAAGTATCCATTTATTGAACCAATGGAGAATCCAATTGAAGGTGAGCCTCCAATAGAATGTAGATGTAAGATTTGCACTTGGAAACATAACAAGGAAATTAGGTTGCAGCTAAAATTTGACACCATATAAAATCATATGGGTAAAGTTTATGAAAAACAAATGATAGATGAAGTTGAAAAATCAATGATAAGATGGAAAACAAAGGAGGAATGTAAGCATGTGAGGAATGTCGAAGAGTATTATTTTCATGAGAAATTATAAATGAATCCTACTGAAGTTAAAGGTTCTATTGAAGCTAGTTTTGAAAAAGCAATGCAAATGGAGCAACTAGGAAAAGTTAAATCAGTTAAGCGTTGTTTTTTATATTTTGAGCAGAGGGCGTGCTATGACAAATTTCCCATCAATTAGTGGTTTATCACACTTTTTGAAAGTTCCTAACTATCCTAATAGACACTGGTCAGTAAATAGTGGATGGCAATGGGCAAGTTGTCTTGTTGGGGTTGAAAAATAAGATGTAAAGGAAAAAATAAGAGAGTCAAACTTTATTGCATTTTCTTTAGATTAAGTTACGGCAGTAGACAATACTTCATGGGTATGCATGCATGTCTATACTGTAGAGAATCATACCTGCCAACCTCATCTACTATCTGTTGCTAAAATAAAGGAGAGTGCAACAACAGAAAATTTATTTCAACTAGTAAAGAGAAGTTTAATTGAATATGGAGGCATGGATGACATGACGATTGCCAAAAAATTGGTTTGTGTTGGAGCAGATGGAGCTTCAATAATGCAAGGTCATAGGAATGATCTTTGTACAAAGATTGAAACTTCATTTGCACCATACATTATTGCAATTCACTGGATGACTCACATAATGAATCTAGATTTTAGAATTGTGAGTAAGTTTGCTTCGGTAAAAAAATTTGAAATTTTAATCAAAGAGCTCTAATCACACTTTTGTCGAAGTCCCAAGTGATTTGTGGAATTTCAACACTTTACTGATGGAATAACTAATGGGAACAAGCTTCTCAAGGATAATGATACCAGATGGATCTCTTTGGATGGTCCAGTGCATCGAGTTTTTTTAGAATATCCATCCTTGATCGGACTATTTGACACAACTCACGACAAATCAAATCAACCGAAATTTCTTGACCTTCTTCGGAGGTTAAGTAATCTATCTAGACACTCTTAACTTTAGCAACTCTTCTGCCCATGCTAGAGGAAATGAGGAATATTATGAAGGTTGCCCAAAAAAGAGCTCTGTATATTGCAAAATATGCTACACTGCGTAAGATGACATGCATGACCCTCGACAATCTCTATCAAAATCAACCAACACTATCTGATGAAAAATTTGTTAAGTGGCAGACACTCACAGATTTGAACAATCCTGACAACTTTTTACAAATCGGTGCAGATGGGGAGGTATGTGCCAATGTACAAGGAGTTGAGATACCAATGCACTTCTATGTCATGGTCAACCCCAAGGAACCAAGAAAGCGCCCCAGGAAGCAAATAGAAAGAGTTACAAGGGAAGATTTCAATAAGATTATTGAGACTGTAACTACTTCTGTGAAGAAAATTCTATATGATCTTTCCTCACAAATTAGAAGTAGATTCCCTCATGACAACCTACTTGAAGCCATGTCTATTGTGTTCACTCGATATTGGAGCCTCAATAGTGCAGCTGATTTTCGAAGTAAGATACTAACTTTTAGAAAAAAATTTGGCATATTCAGAGAATTGAATGGAGTAACTATAAATGGAATATTAGATGAAACTCATCTTTGAGAGCAATCATTTCATTTTATATACACTATGAGAGAACAATATGGCACAATGGAGAACCCCCATGAAGAGGGATCAGTAACAAGGCTTTGGAAATATATAGCTGAGAACGCAACGTTGCGTTATTCAATGCCAAAATATTTGAAGCTTGTTGATTTATGTCTTACCATGATATTGGGTTCAATGGAAGATGAGAGAGTTTTCAGTTCTTTGGGGTTCCTAAAATCTAAGCTAAGAAACAAGCTAGACAAAAATTTGGAAAATTGCTTGAGGCTCTATACATCTAGGTATGATGTCCACACTTTTCCTTACGATAGGGAACTGCAAATCTGGAGGTCTAAATGTGAAAGAAGAGGTTTGGGAAACACTTCAAACCAAAGTGCCAGTGAGACTATTGACCTATGTACTAGACCTACTGGTAGCATTGAGATGCAGTTCAATGAAGGTATGCAAACTCAGAGTGAAGAAACCATAGACAAGAATCAAGAAAGCTCTGAATTTGATGAGGATGAATGGCAACTGTAAGAGATTGGTATTTATTAATTTTATTATTGTATCTCATCATTCATATTACAAAAGCATATTACTTTTTGCAATTAGAATTTAATATTGATCAATTTGTAATTGTATTTTTCAACTTTCTATTTCCAGATTTAAAATAGCATAATAAAAGACCATAATGTGTTTATTTATATAGAGATGTTTATTTTTTATTTAGACATGTTTGAGAACTTATATTTTCATTAATTATTTCAAAATATAGCCATATGATACAATTCATTCAATAGTAATACACCAATATGTGTGATTCTCCATGCAAAAGTCAATACAAAGTTTCAGAACCCTTTGCGAATGACCCTGGATTCCCTTTTATAGAAACAAGGGAGAAACAACAGCTTCAGGTCGAATTGCAACATGTGAAGACTCAACATCAAATTCACAAACTCAACACAAATTTACATGGCCATCACAGGCCGGATTAGCAATTTAACAACTGCTACATAAGACCATAATGTGTTTATTTATATAGATATGTTTATTTTTTATTTAGACATGTTTGAGAACTTAGATTTTCATTAATTATTTCAAAATATAGCCATATGATACAATTCATTCAATAGTAATACACCAATATGTGTGATTCTCCATGCAAAAGTCAATACAAAGTTTCAGAACCCTTTGTGAATGACCCTGGATTCCCTTTTATAGAAACAAGGGAGAAACAATAGCTTCAAGTTGAATTGCAACATGTGAAGACTCAACATCCAATTCACAAACTCAACACAAATTTACATGACCATCAAAGGTCGGATTAGCAATTTAACAACTACTACATGTCTGATGTCTCCTGTTCAAAAAATAGAGTTCAAAATTAAATATTAATTCACGCCATGACAAATTAAATATAGATAATAGCAGTTCCCAAAACCTAATAATCAGAAATAGAGAAATGCACAAATGTTAAAGCTTGGGAGAATTTGAGAATACAAATTTACAGGCTGAAGTTTTGCACTTTGCATTATAGATTCATAGGCTCGATTAGCAATAGCGAGTGCTAGTTTTTTCCTATTCATAAAACAAAGTTATTTCAAGCGATGCCAAATTCCAAACAGAAAAAACATAAAACCTTGAAATTAAGAGTAAAAGAAGAAAACTGTGCAATACATACTATGATTCTTAAGATTTATGTGCCAATTTTTGTAGGGTGCTCCACTCTTTGTCTAATGGAAGGTCAATATTCTGTAAACTATGGAATGTCAACTACAACTTCATCAACATTCCATATTTAGAAGAGTGACCTGACATCACCATTTCACCCAATACCGAATTCAGAGTTGTAAATGGTTGGATGAATTCCAGAAAGCTTTGGGGAGTTGTATCCTTAGGAAGCAAGTCTAAATCAGACTTCTTTTTTATCTCCATGCTTTTTTTGTAAGCTTCTTTTCCAATGAATTTATTTGATGGGTCAACGGTCTTAGGCAAACCAAGTTTAATCAAATTAGTTTTCTTTTCTTGTAGCCTCAATATCTTTTTGCCACATTTATCCATAACTTATGATGTTTCCCTTAGTTTCTGGGATTTTTGAATGATAGATGATGTCTTAACTATCGCATCAATGGGACTCTTAATTCCCTTGGATGTCAAGTAGCTATCACTAGTACTGTAGACTACTTGCAGAATTTATTTTGCCATATCCTCTGTTGAATAAACATGTATGCTCTTCTCAAAGTGCCCTTTGATTTTCATATAAATTACTCTTAGACTTTCATTCAATTCAAACCATTCACACAACTTGTCACTCCTCTGCATTATTTTCGGCCAAATGTTTTCTTATATATACTTTGTTGTATTTTTCATATTATCTTTCAATCTATCCTCCAAAGTTTTAATTTTATCATTTGCATTGTGTAGGTCTTCTTTCATTTGTGCACATTTTTTTCTTTCTTCCTCTACTTCCTCTTGCAAATTTTTTTCTTTTTCCTTCTCATGATCCAATAGGTCCTGTATTTTTCTTATTTTGGCAACAACAGACTCATAACTTTTGTATAATTTTTGAAAACTAGCTCTTTCCTCATCAATTTTTTTACTGCTTTTAGCCATTTTTTCTCTCAGGTCCTTCAATTTTGCATCCATCTTCTCTTGCTCTGCAATTTCTACTGTAGAGCCCAAATTTTTTATCCTTTTCTGTAAATCATTGCACTTGTTATCTGCTGCTTTCCTCTTTGATTTTTTTGTTTGCTAGGTCTGCCTGTAACTTTTCTATTTGTTTCTCAAGTTTATTTTGTTCTCTCTCCACATTTAGCAGTGAAGTGTAGACCACTTCGTTAGTCCTTTTTGACACACTAATTTTGCCCACATTATGTACTATGGAAAAATCCATTTGGAGGGTGCTAACTTGAAATTTAGAGGGATCTATCTGACAGTGAGGTGGATTTTTATCTTTAGTTGGGGGCATAACAACCATGAACTCCATCATATCTTTGTGTGGTTCATATGTTGGAAATACCTTGTTCCTTACAGGTTGTTCGTCTAAAACATCATTCAAGGAAACCCTATGAAATGCTCTCTTTTTTTCTTTATTTGCATTTGTTGTGTGTTCAAAATTTTGATAGTAATCACAAAATTGAAAATCTGGGCTTGCTGAAGCAATTGAATGTTTGAAAGGTGACATAGGAATAACAGAGGCTTCAGTTCCACTTATGCCTGTGGTTTTTACTAATGCATTACTAAGATTACCAACAACCTTTCCTGATCCTGTCCCACTGACACTTTCATGTGTATTTTTCATAATCTTTTGAGCTCTGTGATCTGAAGCTGCAAATGATTGATTTGTAGTCTCAGTGTCACTTGATATAGGATTCTGAATAGTATGAGTATCTACCACTAGTGGCCTCTTGCAAGAGATATTTTGTTGTAGCCCTTGTCCAACAACTAGTATCAGTAGTCGTACCCATGCCAACCCCACCAATCATAGTGGCACTTGACTGAACAATAATAGGAATAATATCCCCAGATTCCCCACCAGTGGCAGTGGCACTTGATTCACCACCAATGGGAATATCATGATGTGGTGGTGGTTGTGGATTTGAACCTGAAACAAATGTAGGTGGACCCTGAGGGTAATGAGTAGTACCTTTCCATGATGAATCTAAAGAATCGAGTCCAATGACTAGTTTAATAGGAGATTTTGATTTTGAATCTGATGGAAGTTGTACCTCAAGTGGATACCAAATGCCTTCTCCTCTGGGACCTATACCACCACCTTCAAAACCCATTTTTTCCACAATGTTTGCCCCTTTGCTATATTTTTCTTTCATAAACTCATTGACTCCAAATAATATTTTAGGGATTGTAGTAGCTGTTGGAGTGGGCTCAACCTCATACTCATCATCATCTTCACTCCTATCATATGTTGTTGTGGGATGCTTCATATTCCACAATTTGCTAAACTCTTCATCCTCGTCGATGGCGTCAAATTCTGCACTAGTCTTTGGTTCACCAAGATTCTTCCTCATAGTCCAAAAATTATTTATTTTGGTTTGAGTCCAATAACTCTCTTTAAATTCTTGCAAAATTGATTTGGGAATAGATTTGTTAGATAGATTAGCATATTTTTGGTAGAAATTGTAGGACCTCCTATTTTGGATTCTCTAGCCCTCCTCAATTGTCCTTTGTGTGTGAAATGTCATAATTTGTGATGACATTTCTACTGTTGAAATGTTATTATCATCGGCAATTTTCTCCATCTCTTTTTTTACCTCATCCCAAGAGTCCATGTTTCTAAGCTTTACTAGCAATGGTTTACTTTCATGTTGACATAACGCTGAAGAGTTCCCATTTTTCTTAAGCCTTGCTTGAACTACACCGATTGGATCATACTACCAGAGATCCTCATCACCAAAGCTAAAAACTATCAAAACATCATGTGCCCCATTGAATGCTTTTCTCTCAAATGTGAACCCTCCACATGAGAAAGGCAAGGAAGGAAATATGCTCTTCTTTTGCTAACCATGGAAGTGCCTATCTATGCTCTCCAACTGCAGTACATATTCCAATGCAAATACCCTCTTTGTCACATGTATTGGAAGTTTGTATGGTTTTATTGTTGATCTGTAAAACCTTAACATAGTGAATTCTTCCATGAAGAACCAGTCAACCAATTGTATTCAACTTCTCAGTTGAATGCAGCCTCTACAAGACAGGCAATCTAGGCATTAGAGTGCTTTTAATTTCATTATACAATGGTGCCAAAAAGAAGTCTACAAAATGGTTGTAGTTCTTTCTGTTATCATGCATCCTTATCTTTGGTGTCTCATCAATCTTATAGTTCACAATTTGAAGACTATTGGTCTCGAATATTGCACGATACTTGGATAGAAGCAGATAGAACAAGTAGGATGAGAACCTAAATGTCTTACAGGAACCTTTTTTTATCATTAGTAATTGTTTTTGCATGGATTGAACAATTTGCTCAATAAAACTATATCTTACTGGCTGACCTACATAATGGATATTAAAAATCATTTCAAGAAGGCTTGCACCCACTTCCCTATCATTTTCCAATCCCAGGCAAAATGACAGCAAGGAAATAGTATCCCCAACCCATGGAACAAAAATGTTAGAATCATAAGGAGGCTTATGATTCTGATCCAACAGAGTACCACACTTTATTAGAGCCTTGATAAATGAATCTCTACGACTTGGATCGAGACTCTCATAATTCTCTGCCAGCTTTCCTAGGTCAATTTGGACATTTGAGTTGTGTGCTTCAAACCCTAGGTTCAACAAACGAGCAAAACGTTATGGATAAAATTTCCTCTTTTGTATTTTTATTGACAATTGCTTTTTTATCTTCATCATAATTTTTGGTGCAGAGCATGACAAAATCAGGGCAAGGGAATACTTCAGGTAACATCATGCTTCCCAATCCAGTATACCATGATGCGATTTTATTTGTTCTTAATTTTAACATTGAATTGAAAATAGTAAATTTTGCCCTGGATGGATCTGCCGCCTTACTAGACAATGCATATCTAATATCTATGATACAATTTTCACCATGGATAGAAGGGTCATAAATATCATGGTATTTGATGCTTTTCAAAAAGGATGGTTAGGATATTATCAAGACAAACATAAAACACACAAGCAACAAACAAGTGTTAGTGTTAGAAATTACAAATCAAACACTATCCTAAGAAAGCATATCAAGAGAGACACAAAACATAAAATAGAAAGCTTGATAAATCTAAGAAATGCAATAAGGCATCTCAAAATTCCCTTCACCATGCTTGTAGCTTCTCCTCCCTTGTTCCTCTCCTCTCCAAGTTCCCAAATGAGTGTAGCTCTTAGTAGCTTTTTGCACTATTCTGGATGTCTTATGGAGGTTCAAGATTGTAAAATGGATGATTATGAGAATGCAAATGTGAACAAGCTAAAACAAGATATTATCTAATGTTAATTTTAGCCCAAAAAGACAAATGTGGATGATTATGCTAAATGCTCTCTAAATTTCACTATAAATTAGATGCATACAAGATTTCAGGATCTCGATTATGAAGAAATGAGCTCTATTTATAGGTAAAATGGAGCAATGGAGGGTTGAGATTGAGTAATATCAATAAGGGCCAGGATTGAGGGGTTTCTGATCCATGTGAGGGCTTTCAATCCAATCCTTGGATGACAAATGTCAACATGAGATGGGTTGAGAGGAGAGGGAATAAGCATTAAATGATTGACATGATTTGAGGGTTAACTTGGGAGGTAAGGTTAATGTTGAGTTGAAAGAATAAAGCCATTATCCAATAAATAATGTCTTTATCCAATGGATAAACTCTTGTGTAAGAGTTAATGAGGATAACCATGGCCAAAGCAATAAATGCTTGAAGAGACCCATGGGTCAAATGAGGGTTGAGTTAGAGGTAAAGTCTCTAGCCATGGGGGCAAGTGGATTTAACCATAAACGATTATGTAAGAGCCATTAATGGTCATGTAAGAGCCATTAGTGGTTTGGAAGACTTTAGGCGTTAGCTTGTTGAACACATAAAGCATTAAATGCTTTTCAAAGACTTTGAAGGCTTTGAGAAGTGACTCATGTTAGTTAGATGAGAGAGGGGGTGAATCAGATAACCTCAATAATAATTACTCTAATCAGATTCAACCTCGGTAGCATTTACTTGATATGCAACTTATGACTGTAGATCATTCAAACTCATAAACAAATAAACATGAAACATTAAATCATATTTGACACCAGATTTAACATGGAAACCCTAATAGGGAAAAACCACTGTGGGATTTCGAACCCACAAGAAAATATACTCTTCTAGAGTATGCTTAGTTAAAAGCAAATCCTGTTAAAGATTACATACACATTGCTAGATGTGACTCGGTCAAGGGATTTCCCTCAGATCTGTTAGAATCTTCACTTTGTTAGAAGTGACCTTGTCAAAGGATTTCAAACACTCATTCAGAATGTTACCTTCCAAGAGGATTTACAAATAATAATGTTAAGTCCACTCGGTTAAGATATTTCATGTCACTTACAATAATAAATAACAATAATAAAATATATTTGCAACTTCACATCTAAAATGTTAAAGCAGATTCTATGTGCTCAATGTGCTCAAGATAATCTTGTCATAAGACTTATCTTTCTCCTTGTTGGGCTTCTCAATCTGTTCTTCAATCAAATCTTCAATCTTCTATACTCGGTAATCACCTCTGTAGTATCTCTATGCTTCAGTTTGCCTGCATACTTTGTTCAACAACATTACTTTATTTATAAGCAATTCCCAACCACTTAATCTCCTTAATCACATTTCTCATGATTAATCTTGGCCATCAAATCTTCAAACTTGACTAGGTTCATTGTATCCTTCGATCTGAAAAATGTTTTATCTTGCCTTGAAACTTGTATACCTTTCTTGGTACTTGTGCTCGGTTAGGACCATTCAATCTGTGTTGTAGATCTTACTCTTGAATTTTAATTGTCGTTGATCCTTAACAAACTTCTTGCACGACATTCCTATCTTCAATAAACCTCCAGCTCATTGGCATCCTTCATTTAATAATGTATACACTTATTTAATGCATTTTGTTATTGCACAGTTAATACTCGGTTAATACTGAACTTTACTCGGTAGACATTCTCTGCTCGGTGACTTTTTCTTTCATTAACCGATATTGGTAACCTTGGAGTTTACCGACTAGCTCCTTGCTTGGTAAAATAGAATAGTATCAAACCTTTACTCATTTTATTACATGAAATCTTTTCCCCTTCTTGTTCAATCTTTGAATACACATATATAGGATATCAAAAAAATCAAAATATCATAATCTCATCACTGTCTAACTTGGTAATAGTTTCCCATTGAATAACTTATTACTCCCCTTCACTTTCACATTCTTTCTATGTCACTTATAGACATCTTTATACTCATCAAAACATACTTTTTAAGATATGGCAACATCATACTGAATCAGAAAATCAATTGCTTGACATCAATGACAAAATAATAATATTAAGACAGTAATCATCCTTTATCAATTATATCATTCATCTCCAACAACCCTCTCAATATCATCAACCATCAAACTTATTGTAATGCCAACAATCTCCCCCTTTGGCATTGATGGCAATACCAACTTGATTTATTTCAATTGATTCAAACTATTGTTATTCTTCTCTTGTTATCCTTGAGCTATAAACAATCATCTCCCCCTTTGACAACGATGCCAAAAATAAGACTGATCCATAATTACTCCCCCTATGAAGTAATTTCCTTACAGTTCAAACATATACAAATGTATCTTGGTCAGAGCAACTTGTCTTCATTCACTATTTCTTGCACAACTTTAGACATCCTTCTAAAGTGTGTAAATCAGCATCAACTTACAAATAGTATTCTTTGGAGTCATAGAATTGATGATGTCACCGAACTCTGTCAATGAGTGCTAGATAGGGGTAGGGCCCCTAACTTACTTCTGAGATACTCAAAAGTGTCCCTTGCCAATGGCTTTGTGAAGATGTCTACAATTTGTTCCTTTGTGCTAACATATTCTAGCACAACATTCTTTTCTTGAACTTCTTCTCTAAGATAATGATACTTTATAGAGATATGTTTTTTCTTAGAGTGCATTACTGGATTCTTTGAAATGTTAATAGCACTTGTATTATCACAAAATATAGTTACTGGCTCGGTAACTATCTCATTCATTCCTTCCAATAGTTGTTTGATCCATGCTATATTGGTAGAATTCAATGTTGCAGTGACATATTCAACTTCAATTGCTGACTGTGAAATGTATCCTTGTTTCTTGCTAAGCCAACTTACTAGTCTTTCTCCCAAAAAGAAAGCTCCACCGCTTGTGCTTTTCCTGTCATCAATATTTCCTACCCAATCAGCATCAGTATAGACTTTTAAGTCAAAATAATTCCTTTTTTCATATAGTAGACCATAATCTTCAGTGCCTCTCAAATATCTGAAAATTCTCTTGACTATTGTCATATGAGTTTCTTTGGGATTTGCAGAAAATCTTGCAGCTATACCTACTGCATGTGCTATATCAGGCCTGTTGTGAACTACATATTGCAACTTTTCAATCATAGATCAATAAAGTGTCTCATCAACAGATGCAGATTCATCATTCTTTGATAGTTTAAAATTAGTAGGCATAGGAGTACTTATAGGTTTAGAATCCTCCATTCCAAATTTCTTCAAGGTTTCCTTTATATACTTGGATTGAGTAATGAAAATCCCATTTTTCATTTGCAGTATTTGTAAACCTATAAAATACTTTATCTCACCGATTAATGACATCTCAAATTCTTTGCACATTTCATTTCCAAAGTTCTTACATAAAGAATCATTTCCACAAAAAATAATATCATCAACGAATATGGCTAACATTAGTATTCCATTCTCATAATTCTTCATATACATGTTGCTATTCTCACTAGTCCTTATAAATCCAATCTTTAATAAGTAAGAGTGCAACCTTTCATACCATGCTCTAGGTGCTTGCTTTAGACCATATAAAGCTTTGTTCAACTTACATGCCAGATCTTTATTCTTCTCTTCAATAAATCCTTCAGGTTGTTCAATATAGACTTCTTCTTTTAGTATACCATTCAAAAATGCAGATTTAACATCCATTTGATATACCTTGAAATTTTTGTAAGCAGCATATGCCAACAATTTTCTTACTCCTTCAAGTCTTGCTACAGGTGCAAAATTTTCTCCATAGTCTATTCCTTCTTCTTGAGCATAACCTTTGCAAACTAGCCTTGCTTTATTTCGAATGACCTCACCTTTTTTATTTAGCTTATTCTTGAAAATCCACTTTGTACCAATTACATTTTTCTCTTTTGGTCTTGGGACCAGTGTTCATGTTTCATTTTTCTTGATTTGATCAATCTCTTCTATCATAGCATTTACCCAATCTTCATTGCTTAAAGCCTCTTTTACTATCCTCGATTCAAATTTGGATATCAGACATGTGTTGTGTCTCAGTTTGTTCTTTGTCATCATTGGAGCATCCTTATCTCCTATAATCTGACTTGATGCATGATTTCTTCTGACATATTTTGCTAATATAAGCTCGGTAGGCTTTGTATGATCTTCTTCATCACTCGATAACTGAGTAATTTCTTCATTGGCTTTCTCAGTAAAACTTGTCGGTTGTACATATACAAACTCTTCATAATATTCTGGTTCTTTGGAGTTTCCTTCATCATTCCTTTCTGCAGATTCATCAATTTTCACATTTGCACTTTCCACAATTTTGTTAGATGATTTGATCAGACATTTAAATGCTTTACTCCTAGAGGAATAACCAAGAAATGTTCCTTCCTTGCTTTTCTGATCAAATTTTCCATTTCTATCATCTTTGTGAACATAACATCTACTTCCAAATATTTTAAAATCACTTACATTTGGTTTCTTGTCATACCAGATTTCATAAGGTGTCTTCATAGTTCCTTTCTTCAGTTGTACTCAGTTCAAGGTGTAAATTGCAGTGCTTATTGCTTCTCTCCAAAATATTTGAGGTACTCACTTTTCTATCATCAAAGTTTTGGCACAATCTACAATTGATCTATTCCTTCTTTCAGCTATTCCATTTTGTTGTGGTTGTTAGGGTTCCCACAGATACTGAGAGGGGGGGGTGAATCAGTATCTGACTGGTAGTCACATTTTCTTAAGTTTAAACATACAGAACATAAAGTAGCAGTGTACCGGTATGCAAGAATTAATGTAATAAACAGAATCAAAAACATCCACATGAAAATAACACCATAACACAAGATGTTTAATGAGGAAACTGGGTGTGGGAAAAACCTTGGTGGGATTTGTGACCCACAATGTTCACTTACTGGCCAATAAGAGAATATTACTTACAATAGGGGCCTGCCTAGAGCACACTGCTCAGTGAGAAGTCACACTGACTTACAATGAGAATTATACTAATCCAATGATCTGTACTGCTTTATAATAGCATATTCAATGCCAGATTCAGTACCAGTTCTTACTCTATTCTTTACATATACCCTTGACCTATAATTCACACATTAGGTCTGCCTAATAATTTTCTTTATGCTCACTTAATTACTCCTACAAATGTCTACAATGATCTCCTTTATATACAAGAGTCATTTTACAATTTACTAAGTCGACTTACAATAATAATCAAAATATTACATATCAAAAATCATGTCGGCCTCTGTGCCGGTATACATCTTTTCTTCTATGCCGGTGTAGAGTGGTCTTGTTGATGTTGGTGCACTATCTTGTTTGAATAATGCTTTGTCGGTAGAATGTCTTGCCGGTGCCATAGGATTGCAAGGTTGCCATCAATGACAAAACCTTCAATCACACACAATGTCTCATTGGAGTGTCCATATGCCAACGATCTCCCCCTTTGGCATTGATGGCAACACTCATGAGAAATTTCAAAAAGGTGTCCAAAAATGTGTAGACCAGAAAAAATTTACCAAAAAATATGAGGGGCTCCCCCTGAGCATATGATTCCTATCTTTGAATTTTCTCATCCTACTACTCCCCCTTTGGCATCAATGAAAAAGGTTGTCAAGATGTTAGTAGAGTTTGTAGTTATACTGGTCCATATCCTCAACCTTGTAGTTGGGTAGTTATTATCTGAAAAAGATCGCCCAAAATTAAGTTTATACTATCCATAAACTTTTCGCTATCTTTTATTATTATTTCAGTTCTCTTCATAGTGTCGGTGAGATGCTACAATTGCTCTGCTGGTGTTTTACTTCCCAGTGTTAATGCCTCTAAGATTTCCTTCCGTAGAGATGCTAGATAGTCCAATCTTGGACTCGGTTTAGATCTCAAGTGTTTTGCCTTATTTATTATTGTCTCTTTCTCTTTCTCCTATTTAAGTAATTCTGCCTCAAAATTTGCTAACTTATCTTCAAAAACAGATAGTGAATCTGGTGAGTTGACAAAATTGTCTGCAAGCTTGTTTATCTCTTCTTGTGTCTTGCTTATTTTCTTGTATATATCTATAGTCAGGATGTTTGTTTTGCATGTGTCTTTGTACAGGTTTTTGTACTCTTTTAACAAACTACAAAGTTCCGATAGAAGTGTGTCAAAGTCTCTGTTCCACTTCTTAATTTCTTCCTCAAAGAATTTATGTTTCTCCTTTTCTACAATGTCCTTTACAGATTCGACCTTTATTTTCTCAATATTTCCAGAAATGTATTTACATAGTGTATCCAACTGTCCTAGAGAATCTTTATTATCTATATTACAATTAGGAGCGATTGTTTTCAAAATTGGTATTGAATCATCTTGTTGGGTCTCAAATCAACAGATTGGATAGGTTCTAAGGAAATGCCAACTCCAATGATCAAACCCTCCAATTGACCTAGCCAACTTACAGAGTGAACCTGTTTGGTTGTTAACTCTCTCACTTTAGGCTCTGCAAGACCTAGGCGGGTATACCTATTCACTAGTTGTTTTTAATGACCAGTGCCTTTTATAGCAGATTAAGTGTCTTGGTTTCCTCCTATCTCAGAATGGCATAAGTTCCTAGGATGGAGATATAGCAGATGAGTTCAAGATTGTTGTTGTAGAAGCTATTCGATCTATGTTTCCTACTTAGTTACTCTTATTGCATTAAAATAACATATGATGAATATGGTGATAAGTGTAATTTGTAAATAGCCAGTGCCTTCCTCGCTGTTTGGGATACAGAGTCATTATATTTTCTTTAGGACTTACTGTGCAAACTTGTGAGACAGCTTTTACCCACCCCTTTATGGATCTGTTGATTATTATTTCTTATGAGATCAATTGAATGCTTATATCATAAGTTGCTTGAATGAATTTAACCCTACCTTTAAGGGAACATTCAAGTAAGCACTGCGAAGAACAATTATAATTCGCAAGCAGAACTTTTATTTCAACCTTATAACATACAACATAAATTTCATTCAAAGAATATGAATAACCTTATCTCCTTTAGATAATATCACAAGCGACTGCCAAAAACAAAATGAAATAATCCACAACACATACGCAAAGAAAAATGACTGATCATAGCATGTATTCCATCAAAATTTGTATAACAGAAAACTTACAGGCTGTCATACATCGCTGTCTTGTCCCTATCATCTCTTATCCCATATTACAAAAACCTCTCTCATATATATATGAGAGCAAAAGTCATTTATGAAAAGACGTGTCTTTTCAAAATACTAATTGTTAATTTGAATATTCCTAACAAACTTAAGTAAAAAGAGATTAAGAATTCCTAAATGATGAATATAATCATCCTCTTTAAAACTCTTGATCTTAATACTCTGTTTCTTCAATTCTTCTCCTTGTGAAAGGTATTCGAAGATCATCTGGTTGACGGTAGGGGCCATGTCTTTGCTTCGATCCAACCTTGACAGAGCCCGATCCTTGATGCTTACAAGTTCATTCCTCAAATCTTCCATAGACATTACTACTCCTTCTTTATAAAATGAGAGCATTCCAATAGGGCTCCCATCATCCAATTCTTTAAGATCTCCTTTTAGCATATCTTTGAATTTAACATGATCTTCTATATATGAAGTCCCTTCAGCCTTCTCCTCTGGCGTCATCATATCAACACTGTTTATCACCTCATGCAATCATGCTTTTAACCTCTCATGGTCTCTTAATGCTTTTATGGTTCTAGTGTATACCTTCCAATAATGTTCGACATGTATAAGCATGGTGTTGAATCGGTGTTCAATGATGTCATTAACCAATTTATCCATCTTTTGCTGGATATTATTTACCTGTTTGGTAGCCTTATCTGCTTGGTATTTCCAATATAGAACATCAGAAACATCATCCAAGCTCTGTCCTATGGGATATGAGGCATATTCATTCAAAGGAGTCCCTGTCTCAAGTTGTAATATTTTTGTTTGTAACTTCTAATTTTCCTCTTTAGATCTTTCATACAAGCCCTTATAGGTAATATTTTCCCTGACCAAAAACTCTGTGTGATCCAAATTTAATTTGGCTACATCCAGGTTCAACTTTGCAATGACCCTAGGGTCAGTCTTTCCAACCTGATGAATCATGAGGTGTCCAAAGGTTTCTTCGATATGCACAATAATTGGTCTTTTTCCTTTCGGATATAATGCCCATTGTAGGAGAGCCTTTTGATCAGGATCATATCCGGAGCCTAGGAATAATTTATCTATCTCTTGAGGCAACACTTGTTGATTCAAGTCCTGCTTCTTCAAGAATCCATCAAATAGAAGTGCTGAATTTATGTCCCAACCAGAAAAGATGATAACACCAACCTCTTTTAATATTTTCCTCCCTTTCTCAGGGGTCATATCTTTCATGAGGGTATCGATTTCATCCTGTATTCTTTTCATCTGTTCTTCTTCTGGTTTTCCAGCCATACTTCATTTCACATGAGCCCCTTTATACTAGTACAAGAATGAAAGGAATTCCCTTGAAGAAGCGAATCCGTCATCAGCAACAAAGTCTTCATGCTCTGTCATCCTTATATCAACTACATCTCTAATGTTAAATTCACCAGTGTCCACATCCACCTCTGCTTCAAAACCAGGGGGATAATCTTCTCTAGGAGAGTCAGCAGGGATGCTACTAGCAGCTGATTTCGGTGACATGTGAGCCAATGGTTGACTATCCTTTTCAGTGTTGATAAAATGAAGGACTTGTGGGGGCACTCTATGCATAATCTCTACTTCATGTTGAAGTAGCCTTTTGGCTATCTCCAAAGGGTCTTGGAGGTTTCCAAGTAAGTCTCCATCCACCATCCCCCTTGCTCTTTTCCATTTGAAGGCTTCCCAAGTCATTTCGCTTCTTTCTCTCAAAACCCTGGCCTCTTCCCTTTCAAGGTTCTTAATTAAATCATCTGGCATTTTAGCCGCATGTATTCCAACTTTTAGTTTTTGTGATGCCCTGGCAGCTCTTATATATCCCTCAGGATCAAAGTTCTCTCTAGGATCACCCAGAGTCATGCCATAATAATCTAATTTATTTTGAAGTAAATGATAGCTTTTGGAACTTTTAACAATAAAATCAGAAAACACCAATAACCCTGGCACAATGGATTGTTTACCAAAATCCGTAAGATGTTTGGCACTGACAGCAGATAATTGTCTCACAATCTCTAGGCTAGCCACCCTCTTTGGTACTGTAATTGGAAGCATGTATGGCTTTCCTTCATACCCAAATATCCTGATTTTTGTATGATTAAGGTGGCAATACCAGTCACCCCAGTTGTGATCAATCTGAGACTCTGGAGAGAAGTCTTTTGGCCTGAGGAATCTCTTAATTTCAGGGGACAGAGTATAATCTCTATTTTGTCCAAAGGCCGCACTAAGAGGTTTCACAAAATACTCCTGAAAGTGCCAATATTGATTGTTGATGAATCTTTGATCCCATGCAGAAACCCACAACTGGACTGGTTTCTTCATACCATTCTTATCATAAGCTCTGATGCTGAAATCATCTGACCAAAAATTGATTTCTTGTCCACAATAAAGAATGATGTGCATCAATAAAGAATATAATGAGAAATGGACATTTACAAGGTCTCCTTTCAACTTTTCCAACCCATGATTTAGGGCTTCTGCAACATAAGTGGCATAGTCAAATGACCTAGGGTCTTTCGATTATAAATTAGCACACAGAACCATAACCCCAATATCCATGAGAGGATGAGCCTCTAAGCCTAATACTTGGGCTGCAGCATAGTATGTATACTTAAAATACGGATGGAATTGGTTGACATCAAATGGCACCTTGTCATCTTTACTGAATGGAACAAAGGACCCCCCTACTTTTGGCCAGTGAATGGGTAATCTCCACGTCCTGTAGATGTCTTCCAAGTTAAAGAATTCTCGCGACAGTTTCTGCATATCAACTTTCTCTTCTACTTCCCAGTCTAGATCAAATACCATATCAATAGTCTATTTTTTAATCACCACCAAGGGATTCCCTCGGTAGTCGCATATGGTTTTGGTTCTTGGATCATAGCAATCTACCAGAGCTTTCATTAATTCGACATCCACAAATACATTCAGGACTACCAATTTCCCTAAGTTTTTCTTCCACAGGTTACTTATGGGCTCAGGAGCATCCCTTCTCTTGTAACTAAATAGGAACAACTCATGTCCTCTGATTTCAGTCCATATGTCTCCTAGATGTTCAAATCTATCTTCCAATCCTTCTTCTTCACTCTTGATCTTTTTAGACCTCACACTGGATGTCGGGCACTGGTCTAGCAAATCCTGAGTCAAAGCTCTACCCTCCTTTTTCTGTCGCTTGGGCTTCTCTTCAGGGTTTAATTCTTTCCCTTTTCTACTCTTTTTAGAAGAAGAAGAAGGTTCCATAATTTCAGTAAATACGAGAAATCACACTTACTTGGAGAATTGTCGAACTCTTCTGATTGTTGTTCACGAACTTCAGCAAATCCCTTGCAATTTTCCATCTTTTGGCATCAATCTGGTTCTTATGAAAATTCGATCAATTCAACTGTAATTGCATGGGCAACTTGTGCATAGTTAATGTCTCTGTGTCTATAATGGCTATTCAAATGTTTAAACTTAATTACAGATGTGACATTCTCCACCTGGGCTTTTAACTCTTTCACGGGAAGTACTGTTCAACTGAAATGATCGTAAATCGAGTTTTCGATGAAACCCTTGTCTTCGGCCAAATACTTTGATCTTTCATCAAAAGCTCACTTTCCTCAATATCACTTTATCGACGAATAGCCCATGTCAAAAAACCATTTTCTAGTCTCCTCGAAATCATTTTTTCCTCGATGAACTTTCTTTTGATGAGTCATTCGTGAGTTTCATCGAAATCATATTTCGATGGACACTATTCTTCAGTGAAAGTCCATGCAAGCCCTTCGAAAGCCCTTTTTTCTTTGATGTCCCCCTTTATCGATGAAACCCCTTTATTTTTATTCGATATAATGTTATCGATGAGATTTGCTTTTCAATGAATAATTTTTTAGTCTCTTCGGCAGTTGTATTTCCTCGACTTCACCTTTTGCTTTTTGCTTTTCACTTTTCGATGAAACTGGAGTATCGATGAGCGGCTTCCTTCATTTATCGAAAGTGATATTCCGCTGAAGACATCTTTACTTTAATGTTTTACACGTCATGTTCTATTTTGATGAAAGAATTCTTTCGGTGAAACTCCTTTTGAGATGCTCGATATGATATTTTGGCCGATAATCTTTTAGTTTTCACGGCTATGGGAAGATTTTTTTTATTTTAAATATAGTGTTCAACACATCTATTGCTTTGTAAGCTTGTGAACTATAGTCAGTTATTTTCTTGATGGATTCAAGTAATACCTCAGTCACATTTGTTAACTTTGATGGTGACCCAACAAACTGAGTACCGATGGAAGTGACCATGCTTGTATTGACCTCTGGCAGGTTAGTTTGTGTCTGCATTTCCTTTAGCACTGGTTTTCCTACTTCATTGCTTACCAGTGGCATCTGTTCTGGAGCCTTTAGCTCTGTCGGTTTCTCTGTTTGTGCTTCAGATTCCATCTTTTTCCCTGTATCTACTGCCGGTTGCTCTGTATTTCCTGTTACCAGAGGCTCTTTAGCCATATCTGATTTTTCACTTGGGTCTTTATCAACTGTTATGTTGATCTTTTGGGTATCAACATTTACAGTGAATAGGACTTTAGGATTTGTATTGCTATCCTCTGCATCCATGCTTTCAGTTGCCAGTTGGTTTTCAGGGATTGCAATTTTTATAGGTGGAGGTAGGTTATCTTTAACCTTTATGCTTGGAGGTCCACCAATTTTCCCTTTCCCTTTGTCCTTATCCTTCTGATATACCTTAATAGGCTTGGGATTCCTATATTCTTCTTGTTTCTCTTTTTCAACCAAAAATATGTCCCAACCATCTTCTGTTTCCTTTGAAACCTCTATAACTCTACCTGCCATCAGTGAAATATGCTAGTGTGCAGTGGAAAAAACTGTCCCGTTGGCCTAAGCTATCAGATCATCAATTTCTTTTGGGGAGTTTACCGGATATACAACAAGTAGTTTTTCTATTTTTATTTTCTTGTCCAGTTCAATTACTCCTTGCCTTCTGGCCTCAAGTCTTTTGTATAAGTCATCAGGAATTTCATTTATGACTTCCATCAAAAAAATTTTAAACATGTCCATGTGTAGTATTACACTCTCCTCAACTTGCCCTTTCTCATCAGCCAATAGGGTGTCATAAATTTTCCCTATGTTCTTTATTTTTCCTTCCTCTATGATCTCATTTAACAAAATGTCTAGAGGTGCCAAGTCAGTTTTTGCCTTTTTCTTTTTCTTAGGGGTCAACTTCTTTTTGGGTGTGACCTTTCTGACCAGAGATCTCACAGCTTGTTTCTTTTGCCTTGTCCTTCTAGGTGAAGGAGTGGTTGCCGGTGAGGGATCTCTTTTCCTAACAACTCTTTTAAAGGTTGTTGGCATGTCTCCTTCTGAAGAAGTACCTACCAGTGATAGATGAGCTTCAGGTTGTGGGCTGCCAACTCATCTTTAGTTATGCTGGTTTTCTTTAATACATCTTCCTTAATGGCTTTTGCTTGTCTGGATCCTTTTCACACAAAAGCTTCTACCTTCTTCACTCTTTTCTTGGACTGTATTTTTTTTTCTATTGTTTCAGCACTACCAAATGCTTCCTCCTTAGGTTCATTGGGGGCTTCCAGAAGTGCTTTGGCATATGTTTCAACTATGTGGTCATCTATTTCATAGCCCATTTCTGTTACCCAGATTGTCCTAGGGATGACTGCTTCCATCCATATTTCATCCTTTTTGATAATAAAGCATATATCATCTTTGTATTTATCTACAATTTCCTGAGATAACCTTGTCCTTTTCTTCATTTTTGTCTTTAGTGCTTGGAAAAAGTCATGAATGTTGTTTTCCTTATTCTCACCCATGGTATTGAACAGTTCTGTCAGTTGCTTTCCTACCGGTATGTCATATCCAAATTCTTTATATCCTATATCGGGAACTTGTTTTTTTATATGAATCATTAGACACACTAAAAAATTTCCAAATCTGAAGGTTCCTTTCTTATCCTTTTTTATCTTTCCAAGGTTGCCTATCAGTTCATCCTTTAGCCATTCACAGATGTCAATTTTTGCATTGTTGGTTATTATGTCATAAGCACTCTTAATGCATAAACTTGAAACTAAGTTGAGTCTATTGGCATGAGTGGCTTTGTAACCTAATATCATGCTTATGAATCTCACATTTGTATCCTTTACATCATTAACCCTTAAATATCTTTTATCAGATGTTGCACCTGGTAGGTCAATGACTAAATCATTTGAAACTTTCTTGTTTTTGTCTGGTCTTTTACCGGTGGTCGGTAACCCTGTGACAGCCTTTACCACTTTCTTGGTGATCTTATGAATTGCATCTAACCAGAAAAATTCTCCATGAACTCTGCTTAACACTATCCTAATCACATCCTTAGGAAATTCAGGAATACTCAGGATCTCTGTGAATCCTAGGGTTTCAATGATTTTGTGTTCAGCTTTGATATTGCTGGTATCATCACATATCTCAGTTTTGTACATGGTTTTGATTTCCTCGTCTCCTATCTCTTCAATATTGTAGTGAATATACATTCTAGGGTCTTCAGCATATACAACACCTTTAGGGATTTGAGAGAATGCACCTAAGGTATCATCCTTCTCTGCTATTTTGGGGACCAATTGAAATACGGGCCTAGGTCTTTTAATTACTTCCACAATAGTAGGGTTCGCTATGTATTCAATCGCAGAGGTGGATGCCATGATAAAATACCTTTTTCTGTCTTGGATGGATGATTGCTTGGAGTGTGCTTGCTTCTTGCTCGAAATGCCTTAGCTCAGAAATCTTCACGCTCTTTGAAAGTTTGAAATCACGGTGAAATGAAATGGAGCCAAAACCTTATTTTATAAAGTCTTTTTCACTACCTACCACATTAATTGCATGCCAGTTATGTATTCACTTAACTTTATTTGTCGGTAATAAGTGATTTTCAACTTCTTTTCTTTAACCGAGGGTATAATAGTACATGTGTCATTAGATTGCCAAACCCTCAAGACAATTTTCTTCAATTATGTGAAGAACTTCCTGCCAGTCGAGCACTGCTCTGTCCTGCCAGTGGAGCATCACATTGTCCTGCCAGTGGAGCATTTGTTGGTTCTACCGGTGGAGGAGTATTCCCAATATTTAGATCAGCCTTTTTAATCCATTGCTTTGAGAATTATTGCTTAACCTCTTCAACTTTTTCTTTACCTTTCAAGCTAGCACTTTTATTGTCTACTGGTGTACCTTTACTTCTACAAAATTTAGCAATATGCCCAATCTTGTTACATGCATAACAAGTTACATTATTTATCTGAATAGCTTTCCCATAACCTATGTTGGTTTGTGTTCTGCATTGATTTGATAGATGTCCAAATCTTCCACAAACATAACATCTTACATTCATTCTGCAATTTTCAGAGTTATGACCAACTTTGTTGCATTTGGAGCATTGACCGGTGGGAGGATTGATATTGCAGTATTAGGTGGTCTTACTAGTTTGCTGTGATCCTGAGTATTTGCGGTACCGGAGCTTTCTCCAACTTCAAATCCAATTCCAGAAGTGTCACCTTTGGGTTTTTGATTCTTTAATAAGGTACCAAGTTCTTCTGAGCTTTTCTTGAATTTTTCTTTATGTTGATTTGCAGTTTCCAATTCCCTTTCCAAGATTTCTTTTTGTCTCATTAGTTCATTTGAGTCATTCTGAGTATGCATTAGATCTGTCTTCAACATGTCATTTTCATAGCTAGGTCTTGTGTTCTCATTTACTGCATCACTTAGTCTTCTGGTCAATTCTTCTTCATTCTTCTTTCTGTCCTCAATCTCTTTGCAAAATCCCATAGTCATATCTTGCATTTCATTTTTTGTTGTCATGATCTCTTGTTTCAACTTGCTTATCATATCATTAAGTGATTCCTTTTCATCATTCTCATTTTGCAATTTTTCACAAAGTTCTCTTCTCTTATTTCTTGTAACAGTAAGATTTTTTTGAAGTGCCTGAATGATATCCTGAGCTGCTCTTAAATCATCTTCTAATTTAATATTTTTCAACTTCTCTACATCATAGTCAGTAAGAGCTCCTTCAAGTTGCTTCATCAGATTTTCCATCTTTACCGGTGTCAAGATCTTCCTCAAGTTGTTAGGCTTCTGAAAATAGAGGACCAAGCTCTGATACCAATTGTTAGGGTTCCCACAGATACTGAGAGGGGGGGGTGAATCAGTATCTAATCGGTAGTCAAATTTTCTTAAGTTAAAACATACAGAACATAAAGTAGCAATGTACCGGTATGCAAGAATTAATGTAATAAACAAAATCAAAAACATCCACATGAAAAGAACACCATAACACAAGATGTTTAATGAGGAAACCCGGTGTGGGAAAAACCTCGGTGGGATTTGTGACCCACAATATTCACTTACTAGCCAATAAGAGAATATTACTTACAATAGGGGCCTGCACATGCAGGAAGGCCAATTGCCTAGAGCACACTGCTCAGTGAGAAGTCACACTGACTTATAATGAGGATTATACTAATCCAATGATCTGTACTACTTTATAATAGCATCTTCAATGCCAGATTCAGTACCGGTTCTTGCTTTGTTCTTTACTTATACCCTTGACCTATAATTTCCACATTAGGTCTGCCTAATAATTTTCTTTATGCTCGCTTACTTACTCCTACAAATGTCTACAATGATCTCCTTTATATACAAGAGTCATTTTACAATTTGCCAAGTTGGCTTACAATAATAATCAAAATATTACATATCAAAAATCCTGTCGGCCTCTGTGCCGGTATACATCTTTTCTTCTATGCTGGTGCCGGTGCTGGTGTAGAGTGGTCTTGTTGATGCCGATGCACTGTCTTGTTTGAATAATGCTTTGCCGGTAGAATGTCTTGCTGGTGCCATAGGATTGCAAGGTTGCCATCAATGACAAAACCTTCAATCACATACAATGTCTCATTGGAGTGTCCATATGCCAACAATGGTGTCCTTGGTGCTGACACTTGTCTCTTTATACCATGGTCATTGCAAAATAAGTTAAATTCATTAGAAATGAATTATCCTCCTCTATCAGATCTAATACATTTCAATTATCTTCTTGTTTCTTTTTCAACTCTTTCCTTATACCATTTGAACATTTGAAAAGCTTATGATTTCTCTTTTAGAAACATAATTGATATCATCCTTGAGTAATCATCCACAAATAATATGAATTATTTATCACCATAGTAACTTTGAACTTTCATAGGACCACAAAGATCAGTGTGTACAAGATCTAAAATTCCTTTAGAAGTGTAAGACTTACTTGTAAAGCTTGATTTTGTCATCTTACCCATCTGGCATCCTCAGCATATTGCATTCTCAGGTTTTTCCAAGCTCGGTAGACCTCTTACATGATGCTTCTTACTTATTTTGATCAGATTATCAAAATTTACATGACAAAACCTTTTATGCCATAACCAGGTATCTTCTATTTTTGCATACAGACAATTGTTCTGAGTTGAGTCAAGGTGAAATGTATTACCTCTTGTTTGAGTCCCGGTAGCAGCCAACTTTCCATGTTTGTCATGAACTTTGACAATTCCTTTCTGAAATTCTATTTGGTATCCTATATTATTTAGTTGTGCTACACTCAACAAATTGTATTTCAGATCTTCAACACAATATACATCATCACATTTAGCATTGTCAATAAGTGTGATTGTACCTTTACCTTTCACAGTGTTGGTAAATAGATTTGCCTCTCTTCATTTATTTAACCTTGCACATTATGGCTCATGAAAAGAAAGACAAATTCCCTACCAATCAGTTGGAAAATCATTATATTTGATTAACCTCTGAATTAAAGTATAACTCCCTCTAATAAATATTCAATCAGCTCCAAATTACACACAATCAATAGAATTCTTTTCACCAGAAAGCACCAAAACGTAATTGCATTCACTAGTCAATACAAAATGAATGCAAGCACTGATCCATATATAAATCTTTATATAAAGCCGACAGACTTCACACGTACACTAAATAAAATGAAAAGCCTTTTAAAGATGAAATTCGCTAATAATTTTCTGCACACATAGAAGGTATAACGACTCCTTCCTTGAAATAGATTTTCACAGAAATCAAATTCCAAAATAACAAATGCATAGATTTGAAGTCAAAGAGAACTGTTAATGAGATTTTCATTCATTGATGAATATCCACCTTTTGCATACACAACATCTTTAGCTAATTTAAAAGATAGTCTTTTCAAAAACGTAGTGAACCTTTTCAAAGTCGTTACAAAACATATATATAGGTCACCAGACCAATAGTTTTTAACCAAAGTAAAATTAACTCGTAAGAGTTAATAGAAAACAACCCTTACTGTATAACCAAAACTAAGGAAAATGACTAGACTCGCTGGCAAACAACTGACAACAACACTAGTTAGGCTATCTGCTCGGTCTCGGTGTGATCGCTCGAGTTGGTGTTTTGGACAGACACCATCACTGCCTTCACCGCACTCCACTCTCGATGCAACTTTGAAAATTATTAAATTACAGTTACGTGTGGTAAACTGATGTGAATTACCCTCTTCTTCCAGAGCTCCTTCTTTCTCTTCACCATCTGCACTTTGTCTCTATGAGAATCCAGGTGATCGAGACAAACTGTGAGCATTGACTCCACTTTGGAAATCCTCATGAAATATTCCACAGCCAAGGATTTCTCCACTTTGATTTGTTTAATGTGGCTACTGAATTGGTTAATCATCTCTATGGTATCTTCCAGGGTTTCACTATCTTCTTTAAGCAAATTGAACATCCACACAGTGCAAATCCTTCTGCATGGTTGCCCTTAAAGCTGTTAATTCGCCACATAGACTGGCTGATTCATTATGACCCTGTTCAATAATATGGTTGCGCCATTCAATACTCTCTTTGCAAATAAACATTACATCTTCATTTAAACTTGGCACTTGATTTTCAGCAAGAAAATTCATCAGACCATAACGCTGAATATCGCACATCTGTTTTGAAATCACTGCCCATTTAGTTTTCTCTTTCTGCCATGAGATTAAGTCAGAGTCCAATGCTTTGGTGACTTCATTAGCATCTCTGAAGATATGGACTAAATCCATTATGTAATTGGTCGCTTGATGCATGATCGAGGTGAGCCATTCTGAGAAAACTTTGGCAATCATCCTATTTCGTTGAACTTCATCAAAGAATTTCTAATTACCAGGTGATTTTGGGCTAAATGGTCCTGAACTTTGAGACAATAGTAATGGTTTGTTTTGTAGAGCATGAATATACTGAGCCATTTCCATTAAATTTTTCTTTAACTCATGCTTATCTCTTTCATCTTTCCAAGTACGAGAGATAATTCGTTTAGTCGAAGTCTCCAGATGTTTCACATCTACGACTCTGGTTCCGACCCCCAAATCAACTCGTTCAATAGCATAGTCTTATTCTGAAGCAATAACAACATCTTTGTCAGATGTGGGTTTGGCAATGTCTATGGTCCAATGCTTCGTGCTTTCATCAAAATCAATCATGGCCTCCATTTTTAGCTTTTTGGGCTTTGTAGACTTTCCTAGACATTTACTCACAACATCCTCCATTGATATCTAAATAGGAACCATGTTCCTTTTCCTGGTGATTGAATCACTCAACCACTTGGGTGCCAGAGTCAGTTCCTTAGATGGCATGGGTGGAAATCCTATTGAGGATGGCAATGTGGTACTATCTGCATGAGACTAGATATCAAGTGTCCCTGGATCCTAGAAATTAGTGTCTATGATGGTTGAGACCTTGTATGTATCAGAAATAGGGGATACCATATTGCACAGTGCTTCCTCTACATCTAGATCAAGAATGAGATGGGGAGCCAGTAGCTGAAAGCTTTTCCTTGACCTTGACTTGGTAATTCGACCACCAATAGATAGCTCAACCACGGTGTCAAGTTTCTCTTCTTTAATCCTTGCCTGCCTTTTTTCTGCAACAAAAATGAGAATGTTAGTTAAAATAGAAGTTTTGCTTTTCGTATTCCTCTTCCCACTTTTGCTGCTTGTACTCGTTCTCTTGTCGGCTAGAATCGGCAACTCCTAAGCCAATTTTTTGTCCTGCGAATTACATTGAAAGTTCATGTCTGAATACTATTCTCCATCTTTTTACTCCATTCCACCTCTGGAAGAGGCTCATTATGCACCTGCTTCAGAAACTCAGAGTCAAGTATATCCTCATCGTCAGTGGTGACACCTAAAGTTTCCATTGGCAATTTCATGTCGTGGATTTGCTTCAAGGTTAACCTGGACCAACTCCTTTTCCTCACTTCAAATCATCCGAGCAACCCTCCCAATAATCTTCCAACTAAGGCACATGCTAATCGGGCACCATCTTCTTTACATATTGGGCGATAAAACCTTTACTATCAAAATTATCTCTTTTCACAAAGGTCTTCAAATGAAACCTTTTAAATTCTAGCTCAAGATTCAGCGCATTGGAGACAGACCTATAGTTGTAATGGCCTAAATCAATGTGGAAAATCCCACTTGTGTCAAAGTCCTCACCATAATCCTTTGCGACATAGGCAAGCTACCTGGAAATTTTGATCAAAATACAAGAGTTTGAAACATACTTGGGTAGCCTAAATGGTTCACCTTTAAATCCTACATCCCTTAGGTAAGTGAAGTGACTAAACTATGTAAAGAAATTGCCATAGATGTTGACAAGTTCAACAAATTTTGCAGACATCCTTCTATGCAAGTTACCTTGTAATTCAAAGGTCAACCTCCCAACGAAAATATCATTCCAATGAAGATAATCATCAACATGCCCTTGTAAAGTCAAATTAGGATGATACTCATAAATTCTAATGCCTTGAACCCATTTTGCATGGGACAATCCAGACCATTCTCTCACATAGGAAAGCATATATAACAGGTAGGAAGACATATAAAAGTTAGGCATTCCAAGATAATTACTCAAACTTTTGTGTAACCTTTCCACGATAACAGTTCCCCAGTCGAAGAACCAATTTTTATCCAAAGTGACCTAGATGAAGAAATACATCCAGTCCTCCCAAAAGAAAGAGTGGGAATTACCCTTTACTCTACTTAACAATATTACCAAGTCTCAGATTGCGGGAATTAAATGCTCATGGGTTAGAGGTCTCGGCAGCCTTGAACCTCCTTTCTAGAATTTCAGAAGCCAATTTTGTGCAATAACAGTTCTGTAATACTTCTTTTTCTTGGAGAAAATTCCATAGGATTTTCCAATCGTCCAATCTTCATAGGGTTCTCGGTGTGGGATACCCATAGCTGCCATTACTATCTGTCTATCTATTGATAACAAAACCTCAACATTGTTTTTTCTTATGCATCTATTACCCTTGTCATAGTGATTCATACATTCTAAAACTAATTCAGGGCAAGGAGCAGCTGAGGGAAATGCAGCTGCTTCTAATAACCTGCTCTGTGCAACATCTCTCATCATAGGATCTACGGTTGGGTTCTGGACTCTTTCTAGAAAATCATCTAAATCCAATTGAACTAACGTTGTATCACCTAATTTTGGTAAAGAGCTTACAAGGGAATACGAGCTCATCAATTTGGGCAAAATAGGCCTCATGTTTAGCTCATGATTTTCTCTAATTAACCCCAAGCAAAGAAGGAAAGTGGAAATGGAAACAAACAACTAACAGAATACCCAGAGCTTTAAAACAAACTGCAACAATTTAGAAAGTTGTTGAACATACCTTCCTCTGAAAACCCCTATTGCAGTCTATTTCTCCCACTCCAAAACTCCTTCTCAAAACCTTCTCAAGAAAATAATAATACCGACGTGACATCTACTCAGTTTTAAAGCCGAGAAAATCTTACCCATCATTACCACAAACTGTCTCCCTTACACTTCGTTCGTGTGGCCTTACTCAGAAATGATTGTACCGGAGCATGCCTTAAATTCTAGATCACTTCACTTCTGACACTACAGATCCTCACACATACTTGCTATAAATGACAGATTTCAAATCCTTAGAGAAATAATATTCCTCTCTTCTGCGGCCATTAATCATCTCTTAAAAGTCTGTGTCGTCACCTCGTGGCTAGTCACATGTCTTCCAAGAAGCCTATACATGAAACTCTGAACTTTGTGAAACAATCACGACACAAAATTAGCATGAGAAATGTTGAACTTTGAACTTTGAACCCAAAAGGTTCAAGTTCAAGGTTCAAAGAATGTAAAATACCGACAAGGACTAGCGAAGACTGAAAACCACGCGGGAGGAAAAACATTCAAAACAACGGTCGTTGAACTTTGAACCTTGAACCAAAAAGGTTCAAGTTCAAGGTTCAAGTTCAACGCAGTGAAACTTAACAATTGCCGAGCTATATGAGGAAAATTAAATAAATGACTTGACCAATGGATTAAATGGGTATTACTCTGAGCAAGGACATATATGAAATGAAAATTTCATATGGGCCCAACAGTGGCTCTGCATGGAGACTGGGACTTTAAAGTACCAAGCAATGAACCTCAAAATCTCTGGTTTCGCAAAATGACTAACCAAGGTTCGCCTTACAACAAAACTGACACACCTAAACTAACACAACAAAAGAAAGTATGTATAAACCAACAGGGGACATTAACTTATAACTGATACAATTTTAGGTCCTGCCCATTATAGGATAGGGGTAGTTCAAAGCCATCCTGGTAAGAAAGTTTAAAATAATTGGGGCCCTTTATCTCGTGATTCACATAAGGTCCCTTCCACAGTGACTCAAACTTGCCATGAGCACCTTTTGGCTCTCTCCTTTTATCCTCATAATAACACCAGATCACCTTTCATGAATTTTTTGGGCCTTTCTTTCTGATCAAAAATCCTTTTAAGCTTCATCTGATGTTTTGTAATCCTGTCAACTAGTTTTTCCCTTTCTTCTTCAATTCTAGTTAGGTACATAATTCATTTTTCAAGAGAGCTCTAGAAAAATGCATTTTCTATCACTGTCTGCAACCTAGAAGTTGCTAACTCTAAAGGAAGAGAAAGTTGTGCGCCAATGCCATACACTAGCTCAAATGGTGACATCCCTATGGCCCATTTTGGTGAGGTTCGATCTGCCCATAGTGCTTCATGCAACCTCTTGTGCCAATCCCTGAAATTCTCACAAACCAACTTTCTCATGATGTTGATCAAATTCTTGTTACTCGATTTTGCTTGACCGTTACCCTGCGGATAATAATAAGAAGCATGTGCCAAGGAAATTCCATGATCATAACAAAATAGACTTAACTCAGATGAAGAGAAATTTAATGCATTATCTGTGACTATTTTCTGAGGGACTCCAAACCTGACAAGAATATTATCCTTAAGGAACGTACACACAATATCTGAAGTGGTTTTTTTAATAGGGATAGTGGTTTTTTTAACAGGGATAGCTTCCACCCACTTAGTGAAATAATCCATTTCTATTAATATGTGAGTATGTCCCGCACTAGAAATGGAGTTCAAAGGGCCAATGAAATTTAATCCCCACTGTTTAAACGGTTCTTCAATTACCATGGGTCTCAAAGGCAAGGCGGCTAACTAGGGTTTACTTGTAAACAACTTGCACTTCTCACACCTCGCCACCCAGGCGTATGCATCCTTGAACATTCCCGACCAGTAGTAACAATTCCTCAAGATTTTATATGCAGTAACCGTAGAAGAGAAATGACCCCTGCATGCCTCATTATGAAAAGTTTTTAAGAGAGCTTCTTGGTACGGTTTATCCACACATCGGAGCAAAGTGCCATCTAAGCCTTTCTTGTACAATATGTTATTTGAGATGACGTACTTCATAGCTTTCAACCTCAGATTTCTCTTTTCCCTAGGAGAAAGATGATCTGGATAGTCTCCATATGTAAGATAATATGCAACATTGGTGAACAAGAATCTTGATGGCCAACAATCAGGGTTAAAGGTAGATTGTCCTCTTCTTTGAACTCATTCTCTACTATCAATTTACAAAGGCCCTATCCTCTAACCAGTTTAGTGGGCTTGATGTCCAAATTGAATTCTTGAATCTTGGAGACCCAAGATGCTCTATTGTTGATGCCAACATCCTGTTGAGTTAAAACAACTTTTACTATAGAATTGGGAACAAAAACAGTTGCATGTGAATGAAGTATGTAATACCTGAATTGCTTCACAACTTTTACCATCGCATAAGCCTGCTTCTCTATCTGTGAGTATTTTAACTCATGCTTCTTCAAGGGGATACTCATGAAAGAAATTGGCACCTCTTCACTATCCTCACCCTTTTGTACCAAAATCCCAGACATGGTATGCTCAGATGCGTAACAATAAATAATAAAGTCCTTATTAAAGCCTAGATTAACTAGAGTAGGTGCATGCATGATGGCCCTTTTAATCTCTTCAAAAGCTTTCCTGCCTTCTTCATTCCATCTAAAGGCTACTTTTTTGCTCATCATATTCACAATGTATTTAGTAGTTTCAGCAAAATCAGGAATAAAATGCCTTAAGAAGTTCACCTGTCCAAAGAAGGACCTTACTCCATTTCTATTCGAGGGGAGACTGAGCTATTGTATCACCTTTACTCTCTATGGATCAACCTTTACCCCCTCCTATGAGATGATATGTCCCAGAATTTTTCCTTCAGTGACACCAAAAACAGACTTTTTTGGATTCAAAGATACCCCATGCTCCCTACATCTCATCAGAACTTTTCTCAAATCCTGCACATGATGCTTCCTTCTTCTGAAGAAAATAGTTAGGTCATCTAAATACACCATGATAATCTTATCCTTCAAATTCCCGAAGGAAAGATCCATCACCCTTTGAAACATTGCCCCTGCATTAATCAACCCCAAAAGCATTCTGTTATACGCAAAGGTAGCGGAGGGGGTTATAAAGGTTGTCTTGTGTTGATCCTGCTCTACCACACTAATTTGATTATACCCAGAGAAGAGGTCCAGCATGGACATCATCTCAGACCCTGAAACAGTTTGTAAAATATGATCCATTGTAGGCAGGGGGTAGTTGTCTTTCAAACTTGCTTGGTTTAAGTTTCTGAAATTGACACAGATTTGTATCTCACCATTTTTCTTCCAAACAGGAACTATGTTTGCAATCCAGGTAGAGTAATGCAGAGGATAAATAATTCAGGCCTTCAACATTTTGTCAACCTCATGAAAAATTGCTTCTGCTACCTTTGGATTAAAATTTTTTAACTTCTGCTGAAAAAGATTGGCACCTGGTTTCAAAGGAATTTGATGTTGGAACTTACCATCCCTGGAATTCTTCAAATCATCATAGCTCCATGCAAAAACATCTTTAAACTCGACCAACAAATTGATGAACTTCCTTCTCTCCACTTCAGAAAAGCATTTTCCCAAATTAACAAATTTAGGATCCTCATTGGTACCAATGTTAATTTTCTCATACTCACTAGAGCTTTGAATTACAGGAGGTTCCCTATCCCTTTGCCTAACATATATATCCTTCCTGTCGAAAAGGCGTTCAAGAGAAACTAAACCCTTTGGGATTTTATTCCCTTTTAGCTGCAACATTCCATCATGTACTTCTTCTAGTGTATTGGGAGGAAAACTCTTTACAACTCGCCTCTAACCCCTCATAAAACAAGGTTGTAAAAATGTTAGCACATTGTAGAAAATTTTGAATCTGTTTATCATTTTCAAACACATGCCAGGATTCAGAATTATCAGGCACACTAGGTCTATAAACTAGTTCAACCCTGTAAGTGTCAGTTGTGAAATCCGGGTGTGGTACCAGCAAGGCTGCAGATACCGCCAAAGAATCAGCCTTCAAGTTAAACTCCCTGGGAACGGCCTCAATTGAAAAAGCATCGAAGGCTTCAATGTCATCCCAAACATGATTCCTATAATGTCTCAATCTCTCATTTTTGACAGCAAATAGGCCCCTCACTTGTTTAACAATAAGTTTAGTGTCACCTCTCACCTTCAACTTTTTGATTTGCAATCTCCTCGCTTCAGCCAAACCTAATAATAAGGCCTCATATTCAGCCATATTATTCAT
This sequence comes from Cryptomeria japonica, assembly GCF_030272615.1. Lineage (NCBI taxonomy): Eukaryota > Viridiplantae > Streptophyta > Pinopsida > Cupressales > Cupressaceae > Cryptomeria > Cryptomeria japonica. The sequence continues at coordinate 414,267,289 of NC_081406.1, read as the reverse complement.
TTTTTAAAATTCCAATTTGAAAGAATAAGGAATGACCTTTCCGTGGGGAGGTATCAATATGACCCCGACCCCTGATCTAGAAGATGAACAAATCCCATAAAATTCCATAGACCAAAGTGCATCAGACATACTTGAATCTATTAACATACTCTCGTCTTGAGGATCAGTCGATATCATGTAATTACCAAAGCCACAATCCTGGTACAAAATTTGAGCTTTCGGATCATCTCAGGGAAAAACTATGTATTTGGCCTTTGTTTCAGGGTGCAAAAGGACTCTTTGTTTTCCAACTGTGATCATTGCTTGAGACCAATCCATCCTAATTTCCCCTCCCATGTCTTTACAGAAGGTATGACTCAACAACATGCCATAGCTAGCAGGGATGTCAGCCACTAGGATTGTCAACTTGATTCTCTTGGCAGGGTGTGCTACTAAAGCGACCTATGCATCCTTAATTTTCCCTAATAAGGGAACCTTCTTGGAGTCCATGGCGTAACACTTCCCAAAGGTCTTTGTTAGGGTTAAACCAAAAGATTTTGCTATGGCTGAGGGCATGACATTGTCAGATGCTCCTGAATCTATTATACAGCTACTCAACTTGTGCCCATTAATATATAAGGACACGTAGAAAGGTTCTGGTTTATTTTCAAAATTGGGTTCAAGGAAATCAACTTGTATAGGAATAGTCTCTGATGAGCCTTTAGGGATTACTAAAGTAGGATGGACATTATCATGTGCTTGAGAATTACTACTCATAGGTGTTTGGGTTTCACTTGCTAAAGCATGGGCATCATTCCCTTTGCCAAATTCAACCAATCTATCTAGCTCCTTCGGGTTTAATTTCAAATACTCAGCTAGAGTAATCTGAACACAAGATGTCTTGAAAAACTCAATGATATCAAAAGGGTTAGTAAAATAATCAGAACTCAAAGAAGCAACCTCTGGAACAACCTTTGATATACCTCCATGATGGGTCAAAATTTCCTTTCCTTTCACAGTGTTGTGGATGGGTGTTACAACATCTTGAGATTTCAAATTCTGTTGACTTCTTGTAAGAATTGCATATGAGGAATCTTCCAAAGAGAGCAACATGTTTCCTCCCCTTTCTGAGTCAGAGACATATTCCATATAATGAATTTTAGAGTCACCAGGAATACTTTGGGAACTTCCTTCATCAGCTTCTAAGATTGTCTCTCCTTTACTGATCATTTGGGAAAAATGAACCATCTCTGGACATGAAGAACCGTCATGTTCGTCAGTTAAATGAAACACACAAGAGTTTACCTTGGGGGGTGGTGCTTCAATAGAAAGTATTTGGTGTACAGGGGGTAGTTGTAATTGTCTTCCTCCACCTCCTCCCTGTTGATTAGGATATCTCCTAGGAATGTCTTGATATGGTTGGGAATAGGAAGTACTTGCTTTAGGATTCTGCCTCTTTCGGGCAATTACATCATTCATTAACCGTTGGATAAGAGGATCTGAGGAAGTAGTTGGTTGGGCATTAGATGTTTGTACTTCTCTTTTCCATTTGCCCATATTGATCAAATCATCCTCTAATTCAACTATGAGAGTTTTAGCGGCATTCAAATCTACAACCCTTTTCCTACGAATCAAGAAACTTATTTTAGAGAGCATAGAATTAATAAAAAAAATATTTGAGATTATCATCTGAAGGTTTTTGGTTAACCAAAATCTTGTGTAGGATCTTATCAAATCTTGCTACGAAGTCCCTCATGGATTCAGGAAGCTCCTTTTTCAACTAGGATAACTGAGCTAGGAGTGAGTGTTTGTCTTCAGCTACCTTAAATATAGCTTCAAATCTTGTCTACAAATCCTACCAGGCCGTTATCACACTATTCGACAAGTGATAAAACCAATCAGTCACCACTCCTGTCAATGTTTGGATAAACAGCCTGATAGCCACATCTTCATGTTGAACCGCTATTATTCCACAGGATACACTGAAAGCATTCAGGTGCTCATCTACAGTGACCATCCCATCCCCGCTAAATTTAGGTAAATGATCTCTAGTAGCTTTTGGCAAGGGATTAGGGTTCAAACCTAAATTCAATGGGCCTACAGCTGCCCTCCATGGGTTATTGGCTGCCATTGGAAGTATGATATTAAGAGGAGTAGGGTTAAATGAAATTGGTAAGGCAACACCGTGCAGGACCAAAGCTTGGCAAACTGGAGACGTAGGTGATGATGGTAATGAGGATGGAGGTCTACTTCTTGGTTGAGATGAGAAGGTAGGTTGGTAATTTAAATTCTACAGTTCTTCAAAGATGGGATCAGAAACCCTCCCCTTCTTTGGGATCTAGTATACGGCCTGGAGTCCAGTGTGGAAAAATCAAGGTAACAAACATCTAGGATTCTATAATTGATTATTAGGGACGTGAATAAAGAAAACCCTAGGAACAACTACCCTTTCAAATACTAACACAGCCTAATATGCTTGTCTTTCTATTGCGCTAAGAAGAGCACTTATTCTATCATACTCCACTCGACTTCTTCTATGCCTCCAGGCTAGAGTATCCATCTCAGAGGTAATGTTACTTTGTTCTTCTTGTACCCAGTTTAAATTTGGTTGCAGAACAGGCAAAAACCCTTCAAGAGGCAATACCATTTATGAAGAACAAAGCATAACTGTAATGACGACCTTTTTTTAAAATTAATTGTTCTTATCTCTCCCTACCAAAGTTGGCAAAAATATGTTGGTAAAAAGATTTGTCTCTCTTCATTTATTTAACCTTGCACATTATGGCTCATGAAAAGAAAGACAAATTCCCTACCAATCAGTGGAAAATCATTATATTTGATTAACCTCTGAATTAACGTACAACTCCCTCTAATAAATATTCAATCAGCTCCAAATTACACACAATCAATAGAATGCTTTTCACCAGAAAGCACCAAAAGGTAATTGCATTCACCAGTCAATACAAAATGAATGCAAGCATTGATCCATATATAACTCTTTATATAAAGCCGATAGACTTCACACATACACTAAAACAAAATGAAAAGCCTTTTAAAGATGAAATTCGCTAATAATTTTCCACACACATAGAAAGTATAACATCTCCTTCCTTGAAACAGATTTTCACATAAATCAAATTCCAAAATAACAAATGCACAGATTTGAAATCAAAGAGAACTATTAATGAGATTTTCATTCATTGATGAATATCCACCTTTTGCATACACAACATCTTTAGCTAATTTAAAAGATAGTCTTTTCAAAAACGTAGTGAACCTTTTCAAAGTCGTTACAAAACATATATATAGGTCACCAAACCAATAGTTTTTGACCAAAGTAAAATTAACTCGTAAGAGTTAATAGAAAACAACCCTAACTGTATAACCAAAACTAAGGAAAATGACTAGACTTGCTGGCAAACAACTGACAGCAGCGCTAGTTAGGCTATCTGCTCGGTCTCGGTGTGATCGCTCGAGTTGGTGTTTTGGACAGACACCATCACTGCCTTCGCCGCACTCCACTCTTGATGCAACTTTGAAAATTATTAAATTACAGTTATGTGTGGTAAACTGATGTGAATTACCCTCTGCTTCCAAAGCTCCTTCTTTCTCTTCACCATCTGCACTTTGTCTCTATGAGAATCTAGGTGATCGAGACAAACTGTGAGCATCGACTCCACTTTGGAAATCCTCATGAAATATTCCACAGCCAAGGATTTCTCCACTTTGATTTGTTTAATGTGACTAATGAACTGGTTAATCATCTATATGGTATCTTCCAGGGTTTCACTATCTTCTTTAAGCAAATTGAACATCCACACAGTGCAAATCCTTCTGCATGGTTGCCCTTAAAGCTGTTAATTCACCACACA